>NC_058132.1:582265609-582274631 GCF_016433145.1 Gracilinanus agilis
AGTACCATCATTGAGAAGACTCTATTCATCCTTTGTCTCCTCAAACAACCAAATAGACATGAGATTGAACATTCCACTGAAATTCCATTGTCAGCTAGTCACCATAAGAACATCTTTTTATCTTGATCCTGTGTTCTGCCAATTGGGGCTGTCACTGTCAATTTGCCCTGATGTTATCAAGATAGCAAAATTCATTAGCAGCTTTCAACTCAGGCTCCCATGAAAATTCTGAACCTCTTGTAATATTGTCCACATTTGTTTATGCTAGTAAGTAATTTGGCTTTACTTGCAAGTGATTTCCCAGTTTTTAGCACTAGGATTTCACTTTAAAGAAATATATAAGGTTTGTGAATAAATAAATAAATATATATATATATTCATATATTACAAACTCTATATATCATAATAATATATAATATAAAACTGATATAATTATACATTGTATTGCTTTTTTTTAAAAAAAAAACCCTTGTACTACGGTGTATTGTCTCATAGGTGGAAGATTGGTAAGGGTGGGCAATGGGGGTCAAGTGACTTGCTCAGGGTCACACAGCTGGGAAGTGGCTGAGGCCGGGTTTGAACCTAGGACCTCCTGTCTCTAGGCCTGACTCTCACTCCACTGAGCTACCCAGCTGCCCTACATTGTGTTGCTTTTGATAGTTTCATTATGATATAATGTAATTTATAAGTATTATAAATGTAATATTTGATCTTTTAACATTAAAACCTTAATCACATTCTTATTAAACCACATGATCAATCATATATTTTCCTTCTGCTTTCCTATTCCCACAGTTCTTTCTCTGGTTGTGGATAACATTCTTTCTCATAAGTTCCTCTGGATTGTCTTAGATCATTGCATAGCTGCTGATAGAGAAGTCCATTATTTTTTATTATGCCATAATGTATAAGTCTCTGTGTACAATGTTCTCCTGGTTCTGCTCCTTCTGCTCTGCATCAATTCCTGAAGGTCTTTCCAGTTCACATGGAATTCCTCCAGTTCATTATTCCTTTCATCACAGGAGTATTCCATCACCATCATATAGCACAATTTGCTCAGTCATTCCCAAATTGAATGGCATACCCTCGTTTTCCAGTTTTTTGCCACCACAAAGAGCACAGCTATGAATATTTTTGTATAGTTCTTTTTTCCTTATTATCTATTTGAGGTAAAAACCCAACAGTGGTATGGCTAGATCAAAGGGCTCGCATTCTTTTAAAGCCCTTTGTGCAGAGTTCCAACCTGCCATCCAGAATGGTTAGACCAATTCACACTCTACCAGCTGTCCTAATTTTGCCACATCCCCATCCAACATTTATCACTTTCCTTTGCTGCTATATAGGCCAGTCTCATAGGTATAAAGTGATGCCACAGAGTTGTTTTAATTTACATTTATCTAGTCAAGAGGGATTTAGAACATTTTTTCATGTGCTTATTGATAGTTTTTTTTTCATCATGTGAAAACTGCCTATTGATGTCCCTTGACCATTTGTCAACTAGATAATGGCTTGATTTTTTATAAACTTGACTTAGTTCCTTATATATTTGGGAAATTAAACCTTTGTCAGAGAGTTTTGTTATAAAAATATTCTCCCAGTTTGTTGCTTTCCTAATTTTGGTTGCATTGGTTTTGTTTGTACAAAACCTTTTTAATTTGATATAATCAAAGTCATTCATTTTACATTTTGTAATGTTCTCTTATCTCTTGCTTGGTCTAACATTCCTTTCCCACTGATCTGACACATATACTATTCTATGTTCACCTAATTTATTTATGATTTTGCTATTCATATTTAAGTCATATACGCATTTTGAATTTATTTGATATGAAGTGCAAGATGCTGATCTAAACCTGATTTTTCTCATACTGTTTTCCAATTTTCCCAACAGTTTTTGTCAAAGCGTAAGTTCTTGTCCCAATACCTGAGATCTTTGGGTTTATCGAACACTAGCTTGCTGAGGTTATTTACCCCTAATCTATTCTAATCATCCACCCTTCTGTCTCTTAGCCAGTACCATATTGTTTTGATGACCAGTGCTGTACTGCTAGGCCCCCAACCTTCACAAATTTTTTTCATTATTTACTTTGATATTCTTGATCTCTTATTCTTCCAGATGAACTTTGTCATAATTTCTTTCTAATTCTATAAAAAAAAGTTTTTTGGTAGTTTCATAATTATGGCACTGAAAAAGTAGGTTAATTTGGGTAAGATTATTATTATTTTTTATTTTGTTAGTTCATTCTACCCATGAACAATTAATGTTTTTCCAGTTATTTACATCTAGTTTTAATTGTGTGAAAAATGTTTTCTAGTTCTATACGCATAATTCCTTCTTTTTTTTTTCTTGGTGGATAAATTCCTAAATATTTTGTATTGTCTACAGTGCTTTTAAATGAAGATTCCCTTTCTAATGCCTGCTGTTGAATTTTTTTGGAAATATATAGAAATACTGTTGATTTATGTGGGTTTGTCTTGTACCCTCTAACTGTGCTATTGTTATTAATTATTTCCAATAGTGTTTTAGTGGATTTTCTAGGATTCTTTAAGTATACCATCATATTATCTGCAAACAATGATCCTTTAGTTTTCTCATCGCCTACTTTAATCCCTTCTTTTTCTTTTCCTTCTCTAAGTGCTACTGCTATTTCTAGTACAATATTAAATAATGGAGGTGATAATGGGCATCCTTGCTTCACTCCTGATCTTATTAGGAAGGTTTCTAAATTGTCCTCATTATGGATGATACTTGCTGATAGTTTTAAATATGTATCATTTATTATGTTCAGGAATGGCCCTTCTATTCCTATACTTTCTAGTGTTTTCAATATGAATGGATGTTATATTTTGTCAAAGGCCTTTTCTGCATCTATTGAGATAATCATGTGGTCTCTGTTGGTTTGATTACTGATATGGCCAATTATATAGATGTTTTTTCTAATATTAAACAATCTTTGCATTCCTGGTATAAATCCAACCTGATCATAGTGGATAATCCTTGCTGTAATCTTTTTGCTAGTATTTTATTTAACATTTTAATTTTATTATTTTCTATGTTTACATTTATGAAATATTTTATATTATTTTGTATATTTAGATTTGTTATTTTATATTCTAAGATTTTTAATTAGTATGATAATATTAGAAGATAAGTGTTATTTCATTAGTTTAGAGATAAGAAGTAGAGAAACTGGCTTGAGAAAGAATTGGAGTTTCAAACACAGCTGAGACAGAGTGTCAGTTTCAAATATTGACAGTTTATTACTCAGATGAAGTTGAGGCATTTCTATGAAAGTTCAGAACATGGGCATTTTCAGATCAAAACCTGGCTAAATATGACATAGTGCTTTTGGGGAATGGACATATAATGCTAAAGCGATGCAACACCTTAAATCCAGCTACATTATTCTCCAATTTACCAACACAGGGAGGACCATTGCACAATTGTGAAACTGTAGAGCAATTAATAGAAAAACCTCAAGAAAATCTGTCAGACACACCTCTTGACAACCCTGACCTGATCTTAATTACAGATGGATCATCATATATGCAGAATGGAATAATATTTACAGATGTTGCAGTAGTAAGTAAATTTGAGACCCTATGGTTTGCTTCAGTAAGTAGGAACCTAAGTGCTCAGGGCATAGAATTAATTGCTTTAAAACATGCATGCGAGCTTGCAAAAGACAAACGTGAAAATATTTACACTGATACCAAACATGCATTTGGAATTTGCCATGACATCATGGCAGATATGACTGCATGATATGCTGTGCAAAATGCTCCAGCTTGCATTATGAATCTCTGTTATAGATACCACAGATTTAGAAAAAAAAGCATTCAATGACAAAAATGTTCAGAAGTGGATGCAAAATTTTGGAGATAGAAAAGAAAATGGATTTGGTTACCATCGGTGGGAAAATCAATTCTTCCAAAAGCATTTTACTCTTACATCTGCCAAGTAATACACAAAAAGGGTCATTTTTGGACACAAGTATTGATTGATTATGTTAAAAGAACTTGGATAGGTCTAGGAATTAGCACTGTGGCAAATAAGATCTTCTCAGCTTGCTCTGTGTGTGTATAATTCAGTCAAAACATATTTAAGCAAAAAGCTTTTGGTAATTGTCCATTAGCTCACACACCATTTGAGTATTTGCAAATAGATTATAACATGCCCAAATTAGGACAATTTAAATTTTGTCTAGTGATAGTGGACAAACTAACTAGATGGCAAGATGCTTTTCCATCTAGCAAAAACACATCAAGCTTTGTAGTCAAAATCTTGTTGAAAGAGATCATTCCAAGATTTGGTATACCACTGAAAGTAGATTCTGACAAAGGGAGCCATTTTATAGATTCAGTTCTAAAACAAGTTTATGAGAACCTGGGTATCACACCAAAATTTCATGTCCCAAATCACCCACAAAGTTCTGGTCAGGTGGAGAGACTAAACAGAGAAATCAAAAGTATGGTTGAGAAATTATGCACAGAAACTCATTCGAAGTGGACAGAGATTTTGCCTCTTGCACTGTTCGATCTGTGCACTAGACCAAGAAGAGATAGGCATATCTCATCATATGTTATTTGGACATTCACCATTGCAGGCAAAAAGTTTTAAGACAGCTTATGAACTGTAATGGAGGGTTACCAGGGATGGTAACTATTACTATTTGTAGGTTCACACTGGGGTGAGAGAGACCGGAATTACAGATGAACAGGACCCAAAAAGGTAGGGAGACCAAGCTTAACTACTAGGAGGTTACAGTTACTGGAAATGGCAGTTAGGCTCCAACAGTCACTCAGCCCACCTAGGCAAGGGCCTATGGAACCAGCAGGCAAAAGGCAAAGGTTTATAACAGTTTTTAACCAGGGACTACAAGATAAAGGATGGGAATTGGGATTCTATACTTACAAGCTAAGGGCAAACCACACTTTCAGGGGAAGGACTTGACTACACTAAACTAAGACCTAACCAAAACAGGGCCCAGGGAAAAGCAGGACAGGAGTGAGTATCCTCACAACAGTAGTAGTGTTCAGCCTCATTCTGGAGATGTTTCTGCTCCTCCTGGACCATCAGCTGCACTATTCCAGGTGGGTAGATTCTGGGAGCTGACCCAGCCCAAGTTGACCTGCAACTCAGGTTGGGATTTAGTAGTCTCTACCAAATTCTCCCACAAGTAGGTGACGGTCTTTCCACAGGATCACTGGTAAATCTGGTGTCTTCTAGTTGTTAGCTGCTGCTTGCCCCAACCACCATGGAGTCTCAGTGAACAAGAAATACACTTCCTGCTTCTTCATTCCATCTTGGAATTTTCCAGCCCTTCCTGCTAGGTCCAATACTAATACTAAATTAATATCTAAATAATCCTCACAACAATTCTCCCCTTTGCACAAAGCCAAAATTAACAAAATTTTGCTATTTGTGCACTACAAACTAAACCAAAATTCTAACCCAAAATAACAAACAACCTAGACTAACTCTATTCTATCTAAGACTATCCTACTCTACCCAACACTGGGGATTTTAACAAGGAAAAGTAAAATGATAAATACATTGAACAGTTACATAGCTCAAAGCACAAAGCAACAAGTAACAATGCAAAATTTCCCAACAAAATAAACAAAATCAACAGCAAATATGAAATATCAACACAAAAGTCAAAACAAACATCAAACATAACTCCTATTCTAATACAGAAATATCCTACTAACTAATAAATGCGAACCATTTTGAAAAATACATCTTAACACAACATTGCACAAGTATTTACATTAAAATTAAATCCAAACATTAAATCCATTTATGCAAATTACATCTAAATGTTTCCAACTCAATTATATCAAATTATTCACAAAATTTACAGTTATACACATATACATATGATACATACACACTATATATAATATTTATGTGTATGATATAACATATATACATATATGTATATATATAACATATACATATCAAATATACATATGGACACCCTTTATATATATATACACACAATACTTACACTATATTGTACAGTTCTGTATATTTATATAAATGTGCATATAGATAAATTACTACAAAGTTTGATTTTATTAGTATAATAAATTAATTTTGAGTTTTAATGTAGTTAGTTTTGGTTTTCTGTATTAGCAATTGGATAAGTTCTTAGCATAGTAAAAGTTTTGTTTGAATAGTTCTACTAAGATTTGTAAAATGCAGTTTATATGATTATTGCATAGTTATTATTTTAGGTAGACTAGTTTTTGTAAAACATGAGTTAAATTGTTTTTTGTAACTGAATTTTATTGTTTCAAAAGTTTGAATTTTGTATTTTACATTTTGAATTTCTATAATTGTGTTTTTGCACTTGTATTTGTGCAAGTATGTTTCCATTGAAAAATTTTTCTTTGATTTATATCCCTAGTGTAGGTTAGCATAGATAAGGTGTAGCAATAAGAATAGGATAGGATAGATAATCATAAGATTAAGACTATTTTAAAAAATATAATAATAATAATAAGATTATGTAGAGCTTTAGAATTACATAAAATAGTTAGCATAGGAGAGTATTTTTTTGAAGGGGGAAATTATATGGATGATATTAGAAAATACGTATTGTTTTATTAGTTTCAAGATAAGAAGTAGAGAAGCTGGCTTGAGAAAGATTTGGAGTTTCAAACAGAGTTTGAATGTCAATTTCAAATGTTGACAGTTTAACATTTTTGTTTTTGTTTTTTGTTTGCTGTGACAATTACTCTCTCTGGGAGTGGCAGTTGATCTCTGGCCCTTGGGAGAGTCACTCATAGAGATTCTCTCTCCTGTCTGAAGTAGAAGAAAAGGAGAGAAAGACCTGAAGGAGTTAAGTGTTTTCTTTTCCCAACTTGGGAAACACTAATGGCTATCGCTGTTTTATAGATTATTTTAACTCTGAGAAGATCAAAGAAAAACCTGGTCTTTGGTTTGGATTATGATTCTGCTAAGGCTCAGAGTCCTAACTTGATTCTTGTTGAGACTCAACCAGCTAGCCTTTGTTATTTTTATAACTTTGAGGCAAAGATAAGAATTGTAAGGATAATAGTATTAGTTTATTTTGAATAGTAAAAATTTGGGTTAGTCAAATCAGGAAGGATCACTGTAGCCTGTGGACACAGGAGAAATGGTTCCTTGCAGAACCAGGGAGTTTTATTTGGGTGGAGTTAGAATTCCTTAGAGTTAGAAATCCTTTTTAACCTTATATTTTCAATAAATAGTTTCTTTTTCTATAACAAGAGTCTCTTTAGAGTCCTTGTGCCTGGCCCTGAATGGAAGTTCACTTATGAGCTTCACTTCACTGATATAAACTTAAGATACTTTGTAGGCACAGAAAGCAGAGTATCTAAAATCAGTTTATAGTCAATAATCAATATATTGCCTATATTATTTCTGTCAACTTTTATTTTTACAGCATCTATGTTCATTAAGGAGATTGGTCTGTAGTTTCATTTCTCTGTCTCTGGTCAGCCTGGCTTTGATAAATACCATATTTGTTTCATAAAAATAATATGCTTACTTTGTCAAATAATTTGTATAGTATTGAGATTAGTTGTTCTTTAAATGTTTGATAGAATTCACTTGTGAATCCATCTGGCCCTGGGGATTTTTTTCTTAGGGAGTTCTTTGATGGCTTGTTCAATTTCTTTTTCTGATATGGGATTAGTTAAGTATTCTATTTCCTCTTTTGTTAAGCTTGGAAATTCATATTTTTGTAATATTCACCCACTTCACCTAGATTGTCATATTTATTAGCATATAATTGGACAAAATATTTCTTAATAATTACCTTAATTTCCTCTTCATTAGAGGTGAGATCACACTTTTCATCTTTGATACTGTTAATTAGATTCTCTTCTTTTTTATTAGATTAACTGGTATTTTGTTTTATTTGTTTTTCTAAGTACTAGCTCCTAGTCTTATTTATTAGTTCAATAGTTATTTTACTTTCAATTTTATTAATTTGTCCTTTAATTTTTAAGATTTTTAATTTAGTTCTTATCTGGGGATATTTAATTTGCTCTCTTTCTAATTTTTTAAGTTGTAAACCCCAATCTTTGATCTCCTCCCTCTCAATTTTGTTGGTATAGATACTCTGAGATATAAAATTTCCCTGAGTACTGCTTTGTCTGTATTTTGTAGGTTTTGATTATGATTCTCTTTAATGAAGTCCATAATTGTTTCTCTGCTTTCTTTTTTTTGACCCACCAGTTTTGAAGAATTAGATTATTTAGCTTTCAATTACTTTTAAAGTTGCCTTTCTATGGACCTATACATTAAAATACAAATTTTAATGGTTATTTTCTGGCTGTTTTAAGTATTTTTTCCTTGGTTTGGTGGTTCTTGAATTTAGCTATTATATTCCTGGGAGTAACTCTGCCAAGGACGGTCCCAAGCCTGGCTGAAAAAGGAGGAGGGTTGGTCGTGAGGCTAGCAACCTCACCCCGTAAAAATCTCACTTGCTACAGAAACTGCAACCTCATTAAACCAACAAAACCAAGGATCGCCTAGTCTGGAAGATTGCTCTTTTTGTTAACAGATGCCTATGTCAAATCAAAAAAAAAAAAAAATATGGAACCCACCAGGGAGGAGGAAAGTCGGAAGGCCAAAACAGACCTGGCAAAGATATGCCCACTTGGGGGAAGTTGCCCAGAACAGAGTCCCTTGGCGTGAGATGGTTGTGGCCCTATGCTCCTCTGGGAGTCAATAGGAATAATAATAATAATAATAATAATAATAATAATAATAATAATAATAATAATAATTCCTGGGAGTTGTTATTTAAGGATTTCTTAATGGAGGTGATCTGTGAATTCTTTGAATTTCAGTTTTATTTTTCTTGTTTGAGGTTCTCTGGGAAGATATCTTTGATAATTTTTTTGTAATGTGATGCCCAAGATATTTTCTTCCTTATGGCTTTTAAGTCGTCCAATAATTCTCAAATTGTCTCTCTTAGATCTATTTTCTTAGTTTGTTGTTTTTGTCAATAAGATATTTCAT
>NC_058132.1:582277170-582308498 GCF_016433145.1 Gracilinanus agilis
AATAATAATAATAATAATAATAATAATAATAATAATAATAATAATAATAATAATAATAATAATAATAATAATAATTCCTGGGAGTTGTTATTTAAGGATTTCTTAATGGAGGTGATCTGTGAATTCTTTGAATTTCAGTTTTATTTTTCTTGTTTGAGGTTCTCTGGGAAGATATCTTTGATAACTTTTTTGTAATGTGATGCCCAAGATATTTTCTTCCTTATGGCTTTAAGTCATCCAATAATTCTCAAATTGTCTCTCTTAGATCTATTTTCTTAGTCTGTTGTTTTTGTCAATAAGATATTTCATCTTTTCTTCTATTTTTCCTTCCTTTGAATTTTGCTTTATTGTTACTTGATTTCTCATGAAATCATTAGTTTCTATATGTTCTATTCTGATTTTTAAGGCCCGATTTTCCTCTGTCAGTTTTTGGTTCTCCTTTTTCAATTGGCCCATTTCTTCTTGGATCACTTTCTTTTCTCCTTGCATCACTTAATTTCTATTTCCCTCTTTTCCTCTACCTAAAAGAGGTTAAAAGAATTAAAAGAATTGGTTTTTGAAGTGTCTTTTGAATTCTTCCAGAATCTGTGTACAATCGATATTTTTCTTTTGGACTTTGGGTGTTTCCTTTGATTTCACTGTCCTCTTTGGTGTCTGTACCTTGCTCTTTGCCTTTATAAAAATTCTTTAGTGTTAGGTGCTTTTTTCATCATTTGCTCATTTTTCCTATTTAATTATAGGTAGGCTTGGAAGGAAGATGTAATGTTCTGAGGGCTGAGAGTTCTGAGAGTCTCCTACCCCTGCTGATTTATTTGACCTTGTGATGCTGATAGCTAAAGACTTGCTTCAGGCTTAAGTGGAAACTTTTGATCTCACTCTGATTTTGATTAGGTCAGGGACTCATCAAATTCTATCCTGAGCCTTAGTTTCAAGTTTTTGGTATTACCTGTGTACTTGATCTAATGAGACACATTCTTGATTGTCCTGTCTTGGAGCTCTGCCCTGAGCTTTAGGCAAAAAGATCAGTACTTGGTACTTAGTACTATCATCCATCCCAAGGTGTGAATTAAGTCCTTGTCCCAAGTCCAGACTAGAATTCACTGCACTGGGATTCCAGACTTCTCCACAGGTTAGGAATTTCAAGGGGTATGGGTTGGTTTTTACTTCTATTTGCTCAGGCAGGATCTCAGGGTCTTAATGTTAGTTCTGGCATAGGTTCTGGAACCTTGGACAGAATATGTGTGGTTTTAGGGTGTGGCTCACTCTAAGCTTGCTCCTCCCTCCTTGCTATAACTTCTTGCTGGGATTACTCTCCTCTCATCCCAGTGCCCCAGGTGTTCATTGTCTACCTTTTGGGTTTTTCTTTTCTTGTAAGTTGCTTTACTCAGTCTCCTTGTTTGTTCTTTGACTCCTGTATTCATTTTCTAGTGATATTTTAATTTTGGTTCAGGAGTATTCTAATGGTGGTACAGAGCTACTGAGTATTACTCTGCCATCTTGGCTCCAGCCCCAGAAGTGGAACTCAATGGTAGATGATTTTCTACTGAGGTTACTGAAACCATTCTATTTCAACATAGTACCTAGTGTAATAAAAGTTGTTGACTAGGCCATGACAGTCAAGGGTACTGTCTTCTATTTTATTTGTCTGTGAGGAGAAGGAGATCTTATAGAATATTGTCAAATGTGAAGATTAATTGGACACTACTAGTTGGGTCTAATTTTTTGCTCCAATTATTACTTTCTTGTAAAAAATATAAAAATATTAGCTTTTTTTCCTCACTTGTCAATAGTATGTCTTAAAAAAGAGTAAGGTTTTTTTAAAAAAAGAATTATAATAGAGCAGGAATTAACTTTTTTGTTTCATGAACCGTTTAGCAATCTCTGAAGGCCTGAAAACCACTTTTCAGATATATGCTTTTAAATTAATAATATAATATATAAAAAGAACTAAAAATCAAATTATATTGAAATACAAGTATCAAAATATTTTTCAAATTTTATAAAACCTAGGTCTAAAAAACATAATCATGAACATTCAAAAAATTTTTTCATTGCTTTGACTTTCTATTTCTCCTCAAAAGTGGATTGAGTGCTATAATCTGGAAAAATTCCATCCTCATGTGACTTTATGGAAGAACATGGATAAAATCATAAAGGAGAGGCAGTTTGCATGTTGTGATATGGAGAGGACATTCATATCAAGGAAATCATAGATCCATTTAACTATTTGAGAATGTTTACTTATGAAACAATTCTGAAAAATGTACAAGCTTGTGTTCTTTACTTTGTATAACTCGAATTCATTTTGAAGGAGAGAGTATTTGCAGATGAATTACCATGAAGAAAAAAAACAATGATTAATGCCTGAGGCTTATTTTTCTTAACCATAGACTACATTTTACATCTTTAATAAATGAAATTGGTCAGAAGACTGTAGGTAAGATGAATATAGGAAGTTTGCAAACCTACTATTATACTATGAAAGCCCATTTTGAGTCTTGAAGTTTCAACTATGTCTCAGTATTACCTGAAATCCCCTTCCTATGTGTGAGGCTCCATGTTTGGTGAGAGCCCACATGTTTTGAGATACAATGTGTTTCATAAGGGTATTTCTGTGTGGTTTCAAGGGAACTAGAATAACAATTTCTAGTGTCATGATTCTTCCCTGTGATCCTTGAACATCAATGACATCGAAGGCCTCCACAAGGAAAATAAATAATCTCTTTGCCTCACATTCACCTTTATAGACTTGTCAGGTGATATCTTTAGTCTCAATGACTGTTATCATTCTCTTAATGCATAATCTTTACCTCCAAAATTATTTCAAGTCATAATTATACTCTTTGCTTTTTATATTTTAAGAGAAAATTATACTGCCCTATGTAGAAATGCTTTCAAACATTTTAGTAGGAAAAATAATAAAAAACAACAACTATGTGGCTCTAAAGCATCTGAAAAATAAAGAATTCAATATTTAATTACTAGCATTGCATCCTAACAGCATCGTAATCAAAAGGGAAAGTTTAACTTTGCACCTCCATACACAAAAGAGAAATGCTGGCATTAGAACTGCCTTCAAAAATCAATACTGTAGTTCTCTTTAGGAATATTGCATAGTGTGAATGTCCAAAGATACTAGACTTCTTTTTGAAAACTAATTCACACCATCTCAACGAAAACCAAATAGGAAAAAAAGAACATATTACAGCCACAGCTCAATAAGCTCAAAGAATGAAAACATGAACAATAATCTTTTGTATATTCTTAATGGTACTAGAATAATCACCTAAAGCACACCATTTGGGGGCAAATTAATGCATAATTTTAAAGATGCTAAATGTAAGGATATGTGGAAATCTCTCTTCTAATAGAGTGAAATTTGGGTAATTTAGAATTCTCAGTAATATTTTAGACTGGAACATAATTCGCTAACCAGTTTTCCAATCTGTTTAACATCTATCCTAATATGATTTTGATGGTCATTAAAAAATATTGTCTTTGACATTGGTAATCACTTATTAAGCATTTTCTAATTGTCTGGCACTATGCTAGACCCTGGGGAAGCAAAAACAAAGATGAAATAATCCCTTTGTTCAAGGAATATATATGCTAATGAGTAAGACAAAAAGCCATAGACTTAAGATAAGTATATTTTAATTATATAAAATTTTATATATAATTCATACATGAGGGAAAGATAAAGGAGAAGGATGAGAAAGAGGCAGAGACAGAGAAAGAAAAGTAGATTTATAAGTAAATGGAGACAGAGAGGGAGGGGCGAAGTAAGGGAGAGAGAGAGGAGGAGAGAGAGAGAGGAAGAGAATGAGTGAGAATATAGAGGGAGAGAACAGATAAAAGATGAACTTGGTCCTGATGTGAAACTGAGGAAAATCTTCATTCACAGGAGGAAATAAATAGGATTTTGAAAGGGTGATTCCAAGGGGAACATTACATGGAAACTGGGAGATAGAAGAACACAAAAGGTAGACCATTTAGAGACAAATTAATGTTGGCAAGAACAACACTAATGACTATTACTTCTGCTTTAAAAGATGAATTGTCCAAGAAGAGCTAGTTCAATCAAGTAAACCACTTCACTTTCTTCCTGTACATCATGCCACCTATCATGTTCTCAAAATGGAGCCACAGATGACAAGAAGAGCAAGAAAATATTCTGATAGGCAGGTCTAAGAATCAAACAAGTTATCTCACCTAGATGTTATTGCATTGGTGACTTAGGGGGAAATGGACATGAAATAAGAAAGAAAAATTTCAGAGAAGGAGAGAGACCATGAGACTTTTATCCAATGACTTTTCAAGTGAATTGAAATGATGCTCAGAGAAAGGAAGACTTCAATTTTGACTGCTCCTACACTGCATATTCTCTTGAGAAACTGAAGATACATAGCAACAATTTTCATTAATATTAAATTCAAGCAAAGAGTATCATTAAGTAAAAAAATCTACAAACAATTCAAAAGAAAAAAAAAGATCATTGATCTGTATCATGAAAACCATGGTTAGATAGTAAAAGTGTCATCTCAAAGCATGTTTTTTTTCTTAAATCCTAGAGCCTTGTAACTCCTTTTAGCCACTGCTACACCATATCCTTTGTTTGAATAGTCAGGGAATCCTATTAGGAAGGATTTATTAAACATTACCTTTTCAGCATAATATTTGTTTTGAAAATATATTACAAATCATTCTAGGAGATGCTTAAATATTTGTATTAATAATATTTATGAAATAATGAAAAGGCACCACTGAACTCCCATTTCTCCCTGGAGGCACAGAATTTGCATAAGGCAATCTATTGCTGTCCTTCCTACCTTATAAATGTCAATCAGAAAATGTTCTTTGGGATGTGGAACATGTAGAAATTGACCTAAAAACAAAACTCCTTCTTGTTCCTGTTGAAAATTATTGTACTTTGACTATGTTGGACTTCTGAAAATGACACCATTTCACTCTTGAGCATGATAATAACTGGCATAACAACCATTATTTCTAAATTCCAAAATGTATTCCTACTAACAAGGTAAAATACAAAGATTGTTGACCCTACTTTACTTTCAGGAAGAAAAAGAGATACTAATTCACACATTTTTATTACTTGCTATTGATTATTGCAAAGCATTTCTTGGCCTACTTATTCTGTTAATTAACTTCTAAAATCAAATTATGTTGCTTCATTATTTCATGAAGCTAAGAAGTAAGTATGTATATGTATGTAGGCAAATATATTATTCCACAATTATCTATCGTTTTATATATAATATGTATTATATGGATACATATATGTACAAATGTATTTTTGTGTATAAATGCTCCCCAAAATGTGTTTTGACAAATAATTCCAATATCAGCATCATATTTGGTCTTATATCCTATGAAAATAGTCCCTAAACAATAATGGTAAGTGAGGAGAAAAGTCTAACCCGTTGTTAAGTTAGAAATGAACTGGGAGGCTTAAGTCTATCAAGTGATGCGTGTCCTTTAAATCCCCAAAATACTTTTGCTCATGTGGGCATTATGAACCATTGAGCTGTGTCACAGAACTTCTGAAATGAACAATACTTGGGGAAATGGTTGTCAGTGTTAATGTCCATCAGTATTTCCCATGAAGCAAATCAATCACCCTAGCTTTCCCCTACTAAATGACCCAAAACATTATAGAGCCTTATTGCTTATTCCCTACTGACTCCAGAGTGAGATAAATAGCAGGCAATTCTCCTACTACCTAAATATAACCAGTAAAACTTATGTTTTGCCATCAAAGGGCCATATCTCTAATCAACATGTACACATCCACTAGAAAAGGCAGAAGACGGTGGAGTAATAAGAACGATAATGAGTCATTACTTCAGGTAGAGCAAGAGCATTGAAGTTCACCTCAGGTTGATCATAGCATCACAGATTTCAAGTCAGGATAGACATTACAGGTCATCAAGTCCAACTCCTTCATTGTACTGATGAAGAAACTGAGGCTGTGAGTGTTAAATGGATTTAAACTCAGGGTTCCCTGACTCTAAATCCATCATTCTATCCATTAGACCACAATTTGTTGGAGGGAAGGAAGAAAAAGAGAGTGACAAGGGAAACTAAATATCTAGCTGCTGCTGAAAAGAATACAGAGGATGTATCCTTATTCAACTCTTGAATAAATAAATCTAAATTTTCCGCAATGAAAATTAAATTCAAGAAAAAAGTCAAGAAAAGCAAGAATAACACTGAGATTTTTCTCCAACTGTCAAGGAATTCTGTGCTCAGAAAATACAGTAATATACAAATGAGGTCAAATCTGAGTCAGTTGAGGTTGAGAATCAGGGTGGGTGCAATCTATAAACTGTTACTGTCAGTTAGCATAGGCTCATGACACAGATTAATTATGTCATAACACTACTTGTTGCATTTGAATGCCAAATTAAGCTTTATGTGGAAGTTAAAAGTATCATAGAAACTGTTATACTTCTCAACATCATTCATTCTAAGGAGCAAAATTTAATAACCTAGTTTAAAAAAAATTTTAAACTGAAATGAACCAGAAATGGATGCAATCATGTGAGTTTTTAGTAATTAAATTTAAATCTAGATTATATTTTTATTGTTTCATAATTAAAATTATTTGCTAATATATTTCCTTCTAATTCTGTTTTACCCAGTGTTCTAGTTTTAGTTCTAGTTTAGTTCTAGGTTTTAAATGCTGTGCAGCAATGATCTTCCAAGACACAAACTTTAAGAATAATTTTGGTTGATCACAGTCTAAGAATAGAGGAGACAAAGACATTTTACCAAGATGTCTACTGCCTTTAGATGTGACCTTCTTGGGATCTATGTTATTTAGGAAAGGAGTCAAGTTGTGACTCTAATATCTTCAGAGACCAAGATGGTATAAGAGAGAGCATATCTCTAAGAAGATGAGAGGAAATATAACTACATTTGATCTTGCTATAAACCCCAAGTAAATATCCCTTTTAAAAGGTAGCTGATATTAAATGATTAAATCCCTTATTATTGAGTGGTTTGCAATTATGTCATGATATAAACCTAATGCACATAATACTAACTAAAAAAAATGAAACATGTAAGTTTCTTGCCCATTAAATATTTGTTTTTTAAATGAGTGAATGAATGATAAATGAGCAATAACAGGGTCTTCACAAAAAGGCTCTCTAAAAGCTATCTTAAATTGAATACACCATGTGGGGTTTGCATCCATTAAAATAATAGCTCCTCAGACTCCAATAACACTTGTTTGTTTCTTAAACCTGGCAGCAAGGGCACACATTAAATGAAAACAAAAGACACTTAATTTAATACATTAGCAAAAATGTTGAGAATAATAATATCCTCTTATGCACACATATAGTCAGGCAACACAACTTTAGAGTACACAAATTGGTAAAAATAGTTGGTAAGAAAGCACATATGAAGGAAAATACATAAGGGGATTGTTTGGCCATGGCACATAAATGGAAGATGTACATTTGTATTAGTGACCAGTATACATACAAAATCAGGACAAGTCATATATGCCATATTGATGAGCTATTGATTTCCTCTCATAATGACTTAGCAAACTAGTTTTTCTCTCTCTGGGAAATGGGTCTTCCTCCTCATTCGAGGCTTGCATAGTTCCTTCTAGGCATCATGTTCCACCTTCTATCATATTGTTTTTGCTGGACATCTCAGGTTGTGTTGTCTCATGTGCAAAGATTACATCACTAGGATATGGTAAGACGGTACAATGGGTAGACTTTCCCTTACAAGAAGAGGGTTGATGCTCGATGACCAAAGTGATGGTCCAACACATAGCAAGAGTTCTAAAAACAAGAAGAGCAACTACAAGAACAACAATCCCAAGAACAACAACCAAGATTTAAATAGAATTCTGAGATTGAGTGTCTATTATTTGAATTAATCATTTTATATTATTATACAGATCACTGTGCAATGGATAACAAATTATTTGATCTGAGTATTAAACTCACTAATTACTTTAAATTACTAAATGTGAATCAATAGACTACAAACTGATTTTAGGAAGTGTCAGCATGTTCACATTGCCCTTTTCATGTGTATCTTCCTTGCTGAAAGGTACATAAAAAGGACATTAATAAGAATACTGTGGAAATTCAGTCATGAAGAAATGTAATCTTTCAAATAAAATTTTGAGGAAATACTATTTTGAAAACCAGGCAAAGAACTCCTTTTTAGATGAATATACAGAGAATATTATTTTAATGCTAGAGCAATGACTGATGTAATGATGGCTTCAGGGAATTGTGGTCCATCAGCTCATTTGCATATGACTATTTTTTAGTCCTTTGAAGATTATAAATTACAATATTATAAATAACATTACTATTTTGAGACCATGGGAAGATTATATAAGGATGATAAGGTTCATACATGAAAGAAAGAAGGATTTCTGAGCATTAATTTATGAGTAAGAATTAACCACTGATTACTAGAAGGCTCTAATTTGAAGCATCTGAAGCTCTCAAGAAATAAAGGGGAAAAATTAATAAAAGAGAGGTAGAAATGGGAGGGTACACTGAGCATAGAAGGAGTTTCAAGAACCTGGGATCGAAAGACATCAAAGACTTATCATTAAGACAATAAATTCTTCTCTTCTTTGATTGGGAACTTGCTGATTGGAAGAGAATTACCAATTTTCTGATTAGCTGAAGGTTTGAAGCTGCTGTTGAGAGCATCTTAAAAAAATGTGGCTATACGAAGACCTACCTCAGTTTATTGCTTTCTAGTATCTTCAGGCTTAGAAAGGGAAAACTTCTCTGGGGTTTCCTTGGTGGCCTCTTCTTTCTGTTTTGAGAAGTATGGGGAAAAAAAACAGAAAGAAGGGCTTTACATTGAGTTTTTCTTCTCTGTGAGAAGTTTGGAAGTAGTTAGACAAAGTAGAATCCCTTCTGATTTTGCAGATATGAGGAACTTGGCTATTCTCTGGCTTAAAGGAACTACTTGTCACTCACTTTCTTGGTGTCCTATTAATAGTGGCTGTGAGCTAAAAGAGCCTGTTGCTGTTTCACCAGTTTGAAAGCAGAAAAAGAATGGCTTTTTCTAAGAAGAATGTTGAAGAAGACTAGAAGGAGAACACCTATCAGAGAGACTTTGTGTGGTGTAGATATTTCCTGAAGGAACCAAACAGATCAAGGGTCTGAAGTCCAGAGCTGTGATTTGCTCCAGGAATATATTTCTTCATTCATGTTCCAACCTGGTCAATTTTTCTGTATGTAGGAGAATGTGACCTGAGTTTATTATGGGACAATTATGTTAGTGTTTGAGCTTTTGCGTTGTATGAGCAGTGTTAGAATTATAATTACTTTGGAGTTAGTGTTTAGTAATTAAGTTTGAGTAAATAGCATCATACTGACCCATTTTCTTTCAATAGACTGCTCAAAGGAATGACCTCTAGAGATAGAGAGGCTAACAGCAGAAATGTTTATCCCACACACAGTGTGGTTACTTACCCCTAAGATCTTGGGAGAAAGTTTAATTGTTGTTGTATGTTAAATCTCCCTTTTGGAATCTCAGACTTGCCACCATGTGTGCAATATTGATTAAGTAAACCAGCCACTCTTGGGGAAGTTGGTGTTGATTTCACACACACACACACAAACACACACGTATGTATTCAAGGAGAGACAGACAGAAAGAGACAGAGAGTAAGAGAAAAGAGAGTGATAGCAGCTTAGGGGAATGAAAAATCTCATTTATCTAGAGTGGTCAGAGAATAAATGAAGAATTATTTCTAGACCTAATTGAGGGTTGGATAACATTGAGAAAACGTGAATGTTGAGTGATCTCTCTCTTCTCTGATTTCTATCAATTTTATACTTTTTTATGTACTTGAATTCTATTTTCAAAAGATTTATTTTATGTCTTCTTTATACATTCTCCTATGCTACAAACCTCTTGGGGACACAGAATGTCTTTATGATTTTCTCCAGATAAGTCCTGTGGCAAAGTGACTGTATTCTGTACACATATTGGTCTTAATGAATGTTTATTAAATGGAACATATAATTGAAAGAATAATTTTATTCATAAATGCAATAAGATTCCAGAATAGAGTGAGATAAATAAATGTAATATGGCAGAAATTAACTAGATATTAAATTTAATATAAATTTATTAAGTATCACCTAAGTATGGGATATAGAAGTGGTTTAGAATACAAAGAGAGAGTTAAAAGAGCCCCTCACGTCAAGAAGCATTTGAAGGAGAAATTACATATATATATATATATATATATATATATCAAAAAATGTAAAATAGATATAAAGTAATTGAGGAAATTACACTCCTTTGTAATTAGGACACTTGAGTTGAGTGTTAAAGGAAATCCATGATCCCAGGAAACTGAGGTGAAAAGGAAGATCACCCCAACATGAAGCAAAACCTATGTAAAAATATGCACATGGGAACTGGAATGTCCTGAACCGGGAACAATGTGTAGGCCAATTTGGCTGGAACATAATAGTGTATGGAGGATTTTGGGGGGAGTCAAGTTGACTGAGCCTAGAAACATAGGTTGCTGCCAGATTGTGAACCTTTTAAAGTGCCAGACAGACAAGTTGTATATCCTTGTGAGCAATAAGAATACTCCTAAGTTTCTTGATATATTCAAGTAGAAGTAATTCAACTAGTCTAATTCTAGTTGGGGTAGATGGGGGAAAGACTTAGCTCCTAATGGGTAAAAGAAGGAAGTAAGGCTGGGCACAATATAATTTGGACCCAGATTGTGGAGAGACTTAAATGTCAAACTATGAAACTTAGACTCAATTCTATAAGTAGTACAAAATGATTATTTGTTTTCCAGCAGAAAAGAAACATGAAGAAATTCAATTGTTAGAAAGATGAATTTCTTGAAATGAAGAATTATTTTGGAGGGAACAGATATTCATTTTAAGTGACTGAACTGTTGTCTTTATTTCCACAGTGTCTACCATATTGGTTACACAGAGTAGACCCCTTTATAAATGCTTATGGAATTTGAAATGCAATGGAAATATCAGGTATTTGAAGATATAGATCAGAAAAGTCTTATCTAGTGATAGAGATTTTAGAATTTACAAAGACAAGTGAAGCTATAAAAAAAAAAGATAGAGCTGGGAAAACTGGGTGGTTTAATGGATACAGAATCAGGCCTGGAGATTAGAGGTCCTGGTTTCAAATCTGGCTTTAGACTCTTGTTAGCTGTATGGCTCTGGGCAAGTCATTTAACCTTGATTGCCTAGCCCTTATAGCTCTTCTGCCTTGAAAATGACACTTAGAGAAAATGTAAAGGATTAGATTAAAAAGAAGAAGAAAGAAAAAAAAGATAAGAGCTCAGGGTTAAGAGTAGTGCCTTTTACACATTAGGCAATTAGTAAATGTTTGTTGATTACTAGAGAGAAAGAAAAGGCAGAGTGCCAAGAAATGAACCCTGAGGATTCATGGGAGTTCACAATTAGTGGATAAGAACACAGGTTTTATTTTTATCTAGAAAAATTTTTTTAAAAGAAAGATCTACCCAATAAAAATTCAGAGAATAATGATAAAAATAGACCCTGCGCTTGCCCATTAAAAGTTAATGGTTTTTAAATATATGATTTCAATAAAATGTTGATGACTATAGATGCCAGGTTAAAGAGAGTATGGGAGAAGTAGGAATGTAGGTGCCCTGGGATGCTGTCAAGGAGAAAGGAGAAGAGTCAATCTCTGAACCTGCCTTAGTAGCTAACTTATTCCAGAGCTGCCCCACAGAGTATCTCTACACTCTGTATCGACCTTCTATTCCATCCTCCACTCTCAATAATGCCACCAGAACAACTGAGGAAAATAGGCCAATTTATACTAGTCCCTGAGGAACTCAGTGGTAGGCAAGACAAGCCACATCCTCTGCTTGGCCAAGGAACAGTTTCATGAAAAGCACAGCACAACTGGAGTAGACTTTCTCACAGACACACCAGCTAACTTCAAGATGTGGGGTACAGAAGTACAACAGCAGTATCACATTTATCTTGAGAAGTTTGGCAGGGAAAAGAAGAAATAGAGTACAAAAGTAAGTGTTGGGTATCCTAATTCTAAGAGGTTTGAAGGTAAATGTATTTCTAGCAACATCATTACAGCTGATGAGTGGTAGTTGTCATTATTATCAGGGTCATCTTAGTAACAGCAGCAGCAGTAGGAGAACACTGGTAGTTTGTAGAACTTTAGGATTTTAAAAACACTTTATAAATATTAGAGTATTTTATCTTCATGACAACCCTGGGAGAGAAGTGCTATAATTTCCCCCTTTATATACAGAAATAAATTAAGGCAGATTGAGATTAAGTGAATTGCCCAGATTCACCCATATTCTGTAAGAACCAAAAGTTTAACTTATATAGTAATGTTGCAATATATAGAACTAGATTTTAATAGGAATGCTATAAGAAGTTGACCATAAAGATATGAAATATTCTCTAAAATAAATTACATTTTTACCAAACAGTATAGCTATTGATTCTCTATTGAAATTAGGAAAAATAATGCATGATGATGATATATATATATATATACATATGTGTATTTTATATACATATATACACTAAAAGTTTTATTTAATAAATATAAAAGTTTATATAGATATAAATAAATATGAATATATAGACAAATGTATTATATGGATTTATAACTTTTTGATGTATTCTATGAAATGACAGATTGTTAGAACTAGGATATATACTAACAGTGTTTGGTAAGCAGCCCATGACTTGGGAATAATAGTTTATTTTTACTATAGTCCATAAAAGTAGAATCCTTTCAGTATTCCTAATGAACTTAAAGAATTTCAGAATTTGCCTTGGAAATGTTGATTTCTTCTGGAAATTTCTTTACAGATTCTTTCCTTCTTCCTTAGAAGCCTGGCATTGTGTCTGAGTCAATAATAACAAGGTGAATACAAATCTTAAAACCATTATTATCAGCATAATTTGGAATACTGTCATCTTCTCTCATCTTCATCCCGAAAAGATCACCCTAAAACTAATTTTATTTGATATCTCTAAGTTCTTCAGGTTATAAATGGTTATTTTTGAATTATCTGTGTCATTAATCTAAATTTCCATTTTGCTTTTAAGAGAGACAGCTATTCATCGGAGCCTATATTTTCTTTTCTTTGTATGTGCTTTTCTTTCTTTTTTTCTTTTCTTTTTTTCAGTTTTCTCCCATGCTGCTCCTTCAATTTAAAGCCAACACTAGGAGGTCTAAATTAAAGAATTTTCACCCTTGCCTATATTTTTCACCACCAACACTACATCAAAGTATCTTCACACTCCATTTCAGTTTAAAGCAATTTATATAAGTCAGACAGACCCTTTTCTCTGGGCTACTAATCAAAACATCTATCCTTTCACTCTTAATCAGTTTCACTCTAATAAGGGAAGGGGAAAAAAAAACACCACCAACTACTTAAATTATCTAGATCACTAAGAAACCCCTGGGGAATAAAAAGGAGTAGAACACAGGAAATTTTGAATTCTTTCCTGTGATTTAATGTCAGCATTCTGTTGTCACCCCACCCTTTTTCTAATTATCAAAAATCAAAAACAGGTTAATGTTGTAGAAAGAAAAATAGATTAGGAATTATAACTAGATTATAGTCCTCTGTTGGCAATCACTCTCAGACTTTGAACCCATTATTTGAATCCTTTTGGGTCTCAGTTATCTTGTCAATAACACAAGGCAATTGAATTGGTCACCCCTAAATTATCTTCTCTTCTAACCTTTTACTCTGATTTATTGGACCTATTCTGCATGCATAATATATTTATACATTTAGAACTGGAAGGAAATCAGAACACATGGTAAAATCCTTCCTTAATTTTACAGATGAGCAAACTGAGGCAAAAAGTCAAGTGACCAGGAGCAGCTAGGTAGCATAATGGATAGAATGTCGGGTATGGAGTCAGAAGGACCTGGGATCAAATTTTATTTTAGACACTTCCTAGCTGTGTAACCCTGGTCAAGTCACTCCCAATTGCCTAGCCCTTACCACTCCTCTATCTTAGAATGAATACTTTATTCCCATTCTAAGACAGAAAACTTTTTAAAAAAAGTTAAATTGCCTACTCAAGATCATAAGTTGAAAATGTCAAAAGTCAGATTTGAAGTCAAGAACTCTAGCACTCTTTTAATCAGTGTTTGATTTTGAGACAAAATGAGGCACTTGGATGTCACTGGGCATTTAACAAAATAAATTTACTTTTCTCTAACAGCAAAAATATACAGGAAGGATATAGTAGTATATACCTTCAGTGTTGGTAAATTCTGCTTCCTTTGTCTCCAATTAGGAATGTATCTGAACAGCAGGTTATCAGGTTTTGGCAACTTAAGTGATTTTAGACACCCCTCCAAATCTGAGAGACCTCAGTTCTGAAAAATGAGACTTTTTTAATGGCCCTAGATGACTGGAAGCTATATCAGAGAATCTGGGGACAGTTAGATCCCAGGGACATATTTGTCCTGGGCTTCATTCATGTTGACTGTGGAATGGGAATTGAGTGGTGGTTGTGTAGAAGTAAGAAGAAACTGAATCTAAGAACTCGTCAGGTGCAGGGATGCTAGCTTTACCTTATTTTTGTCCTTAAAACCATTCATGATGTATGTGTGATGAAAGAATCATGGTCTGGAAAAATTGCAAATCAAGTGCTTTGTCCATTCTATCTTGTTTTGAGTCATTATCACTGAAGGGTCTTCAGGAAGCAAGAAGAGAACATTTCCATGATGCTTCCTATTATATAATTTTAAGGAATGTTACTTTCTATATAGGTATTCCCTTTCTCAGATGGGAAAAAGTACAGGTAATTTCATAGGCTAGTAAATAAGTCATTAGTAGACTGTAAGTGTCAGAAGGCAGGGACTGCATATTTGACTTCTTATATATACCTCTTTGTACCTAGAATGGTCCTCGGTACCTAGAATGTACTTAATAAATTTTGAGATATGAGTCAAAAATCATCATTAAAAAAAAGCCCATAAGCTCACCCCTCAGGTATTTGTGAACTTGGGAAAATAGTGACACATAGACCATTAAAGCTACCTAGACAATTGGAATAAGATATAAGTAATTTAAATGTTAATATTTTGTAGGAATTTAAGTTTAACTGTGTGCTCTTCCTGCCCCTCAGTGTCTTCATTTATAAAATAGTGATGATTCAGACCCTCTCAAAGAAAGAATATCAAGTTGTTGACTCTAATGTCCTTCAGGAATGAAAATACCTGTAAAATGCTTCATATTGACACAATCAGGGGAGGGGGAGATTGTCATGCTGCTTCAGGAGTGATTATTATAAAAGACCCCCTTAAAGAACTCTTCAGAAACACTAAAGCACAAAAGGGCGCATCTCCCAAGGTCTTTAGTATTCCAGTCCTGACCAAGGACAAATAAATACCAGAGCATATTACCAACTGCTTTGTTAGAAGCTGAATTCCTTTCATTTTGCTTCTCATAGAGAGCCTGAAAGTTTCCTGAATGATAAACACTTCTTGCCCTGAATGAATTGAATATATTTTTAAGTGAAGTATAAATTAAAATGGAAACATTTGAACTGATTCCTGGTGGCAGTCATCTTGCTGAAAAGTGACACTCTGTGTAATGTTGTCAGCATGCTCTAAACCAAGGACAGACCTTAAAAATCTGTTTCCGTTCTGCTTTTGTTCAAATTTAATTAATCAGAAGAAAAAATTGCTGTTTAATATTTAAACAAACTGTTTAAACATTAAACATCAATCTCCTATTTTGAATATGAAACTGGTATAAACTCAGGGTAGAAATTAGGTTTGATTTCCTTGATTTGGTTCCCACACTGCCAGCGTACTGAAAAGTGAAAATACTTTGTGAGAAACAGTCACCAGTAATTAGCTCAGATATAATCAATTGTAAATAACTTTATTTTTAGTGTACTTTGAAGCCAACAATACTCATCTTTGAATAAATGAATTTCAACTTTCAGAATCCTAGACTAAAAAACAAAAATGAAGAAACGAGACATCAAGATGAGGTGTACGGGGGAGAGGGAGGAATGGATGCTTTTTACAAGTATTTCTTTATAAATTTGGTTCAGTTGCTGTCTTACTGCCTTCAGGTCTAGAGGCTGATAATACACTCGCACTTTTTTTAATCAGTAACATCGGTTTCTGGTTTTCTAAACTCCAAAGCTATGATTCACTCACGTCAGAGTCAAGGCAGCAGAATGGCCCCGCAACAGACAAGAGTCTGAGGGACTGTAAATTCTGATCCCTCCTTGTGCTACTGACTTGCCGCATGACCTTCGCAAAGTCACAACTTTTCTGAGTTTTGTTCTTTTCTTTTGCAAAGAGGAGGTTTTAAAACCAACGTATTTATTAGAACTTTCATAATATCCCGAATGTTCTATTTTTCAAGGAAGACTATTTTAGCAGATGAATTATCCGGCTTATTCTTTTTCTTTGCATTGCCTACTTTTGAATCATTTTACTGATTGTTATTCTATCACCCAAATGGTATGTTAGCAGAATAGGTAGCAAATGACATTTGGCTTAACCAATTCCACTACTTCTAAAAACAAAGAAATAAATAAAAATAAATGATCAGGCCATGAGATTCAAAGAATGCCTGAAAGGGCATTTCATGTAAACTTCAGATTTCAAGGGTTCATGATAATATCATTTCTGATTACAATGGATAATTGAGAGTTGCCTCTATGCTTTTGAGAGAGGTTCCACTCAATTAGGAGACAATGAAGCAGTACACTTGTCTTGATCTGTGAGGGACCCCAAAATAGGAATCAAGAATGATATAAATAAAAGCTAATTAAAAATAAAGAAAGCCTGTCTTCAAGAAGCTATCTATTTATTTAAAGTAAGATACACACATTATACTTGGTACAGAGCTCTTGCTTCTTCTCCTTACTAGTAGCTATCTGGAAGAAAGGCTATAGTTGCTGGGACCCAGACTAAAACATTTCTAAATCATATATAATTTCTTACAGCTTTCTGAGCAATCACTGACACCACCTAGAAATAGGAGAGATGCTATTATATGGCCCAGGATGGAGTTGCTGATGCACCAGAGGGTCTAAATTATTGGATTCTCTAATGCAGTATGATGGGCTTAGTTTCAGGAGGTCCCCACAACCACACACACACACACACACACACACACACACACACACACACACTCACACACTCACACACTCACACACATACCTTTTTCATATGACCATATTCGAGTCATTGACCTCCTGAATCCTAGTTTTGCCTTCCTAACAATCATGGTCCCAGAAAAGACAGAGCAACTTGAATAACATAATATGAACATTTATACCAATCAACCCTCTCTTTAATTAAATTTTATAGAAAACTGAGAAACCAGAAAAATGATTTGTCCAAGATCACAAAGCAAAACCAGTAGTACTCAGACTCAAATTTCTGACAAGAATTATAGTCCACTTTCCACAAGTACCTGGGAAATACTCTGGTAAGTTAGACATCAATACATCAGAAAAGGGCAATATCTGACATTGTTGACAAGTTTTTTTCCAGAATATTCTTGCCTCTGGGTTTTTGTTACCTAGCTTGCTCTAAATTCTCTTCTACATGTCTGACTGTCCTTTCTTAGCTTTTTCATTGAATCATCTTCCTTATCATACCCCTTAACTATGGGTCCATGTCAAATTTCTCACTTGTTCTCTTTTATCTTCCCCTAATGACCTCAGCAGTTTACATGGGTTTAATTATCATTTTAATATTGATAATTCACAGATTTATCCATCTCTCACCTTTCTTCTGAGTTCTAATACTTCATTGTTAGATATTTTGAACAGCATTAGCTAGAAGAATTTCAAACACAATATATCCAAAACAGAACTATTTTTCAGAAATCTACTGAAATCTACTGCTTCTCTGAGGTAGAAGTGAAGGATTTTATGCTTGCTCTTGGCTAGGATATGCAGCATCTGCAGTTTTGTGTGTGTGTGTGTGTGTGTGTGTGTGTGTGTGTGTGTGTGTGTGTGTGTGTGTGTAGTTGTGAGTTATATAGTCAGATTTGTGCTTTTGGAAGATAATTTTGACAGGTGAGTGGAAGATGGACTGGAATGGGGAGAAGCTTATATTAGGGAGACCAACTGGAAAGTTGTCATAATGGTCCAGGCAAGAGAGAATGAGAATCCGTACCAAAATGGTGGCAGTATTGGGAGAGAAAAGGTTAGAGATGAAAGAGATGTTAAAGGTAAAAAACAGCAAGATGTAGAAAGATATTAGATGTGAGCAAATGGAGACAATTCAAAAATGTTGAACAAATGTACATTATACAACAAAAGAATTAAATGAATATAATATGAATGAAAGCATAAATATTATGTGAGCCATTTGAAGTCAAAGAAATTCTGTTTGTACAGAAGAATAAAAACATTTATTACATCTGTTTCTTTCTATAAGATTTGTTAATAGATAAGAAAGTATACCAATATGAAACAGAAGGCTACAGGACTTGAGAAAGATCTTCTTCATAAAGGTTTGATGACATGTAAGACAACTGGAAAATGGGGATATAACAGAATTATCAATGAATACGGAACTCAAGTATGTCCATGATCAACAAAAGTACTTATGCAATTGGATAGGATGACCAGCAAGAATTAGACCAAATGACTGTATTTTTACTTGTTAAAACAAAAAAATGGACAAAAGCATAGCCTAGTCATGTTATTAGGACAAATGGTCTAATGATCTCTAGAATGAGGAGCAAAAATAAAAGAGAAAGGTCACATGTAAGCATCTGGTAATCATATCAATAGAAGAGTACAGGCTGAATGAGGTTCACCAATCTAAGGCTGCCCAATAGGTAAGAAATTGCTGCTAACCAGGGCAGAATTAGACAATGATACATCTGTAATGGGACCGTAGGAAAGATTTCTAAAGTAATCTTGTAATGTGGAGGTCACATCACTTCTCTCCTGTACAATCAAGATGACTTTCTTTCCTGGCTGTCCTCGGGTTTGTCAAGGGATTCTTACATTCCGTTTGTGACTAGTTACACACCTATTTTTGTTAAGTATTCTGTAAATCAGAGCATTTGATGCTCCATTCCAAAATGGGTCTCTTGTGATTTCCTGCCTAGGTTAGCGTGCAGTCTTTAAATTAGGATAAGTCATTTAGAGGAACAGTAGCTTTTAAGTAGAAACAGGCTCCTTTTTAAACATCTCACATTGCTCTCTGGGATTCATTTACTTCCACCAAAGCAAACTTTCCTGTTTCTCTTCAAAAACTATGCCATGTGATCTTCTCAGACTCATCAGCCATTTTATTTGTGCTGTGAAGATTCTTCATTCAATCATAAATGGCTTCGTTATAGACCCTCTTTGCTGCATCTCTTTACTAAAATTAAAAGGTTTAATAAATATTTGATTATCATTAAAATCTGGCACCAGCCTATGAATATTTTTCCCTTTTAAATATCTAGCGAGAATTTAATTTTTGTTCACAGCTATCCTTAGTTTTTTATTTGCCTTTTTTTCAAT
The DNA here is from genome assembly GCF_016433145.1 of Gracilinanus agilis. Classification (NCBI taxonomy): domain Eukaryota; kingdom Metazoa; phylum Chordata; class Mammalia; order Didelphimorphia; family Didelphidae; genus Gracilinanus; species Gracilinanus agilis. Next base: position 582,296,718 of record NC_058132.1, read on the forward strand.
CCTTCTGACTTTTTATTTGGGGGTGGGGTACATTTTGCTTTCTTTTTGGACCACACACAACTTTCCAAGTAATTGAGTACATTCCATCTCTATTCGGGCTCACTTAGGTTATCACATCAATTAGGCATATTGACAGCATGTTTACCAATTATGATGGAAAGCACTTTGCTAGGGAGGAAAAACAAATAAACATAAAACTAAGAATCTTTTTGACTGAGATGTCTTAATAAACTTTTAAAGATACTAAAAGAGTAGAATGATATAAAGATAATAAACTGTTCTGTTAGGGATGGCATTTAAACTGTCATCTTTTAAAAAAAATTATTCACCTATGTTGTCACAATCCTAATCACCTTTGCCAAGATTTGCTTATAAAGAAACATGGAGTAGAAACACAGAAGAAAAACAACTACTTGAATACATGGGTTGATGGGGATATTATTGGGGAGGTAGACACTAAACAATAACTCTAGTCCAACTATCAATAATATGGAATTAGATCTTAATCAATGATACATGTAAAACCCAGTGGAATTGTGCATCAGCTAAGGGGAATTAGGGGGGTTTGGGGGAAAGGGAAAGAATATTAAACATGTAACTACAGGAAAATATTCAAAATAAAAGTAAAAAAATAAAGAAACCTGGAACCAGAATGTAGAAACAACCCATAAAGTCATTAGGCTCATCTCTTATCAGGATCTGTATTTCCCATTGCTAAAGAAAGAGTTTTGTCTAGACCATTTTTAAATGACTCAAAGAATGGGGCTTCTACCACCTCCCTAGGGAAATTATTTCATAGTCTAATAGTTCTCACTGTTAGGAGACATATTACAGATACTGATACTGATATTAGACTGCGGAATAATTTCCCTAGGGAATGCAGGGGAAGCTCCCTGGCTCAAGTCGTTTAAAACCTGTCTAGACAAAACACTTAACCTATTTTAGGGGACAATCCTAAAGTTGCCATGGGATGAGTTAGATGGCTTCACAGACCTTTTCCATGGCTAATGTCTATGATTCTGGGAGGCATATTACCAATCCTTGGGTTAAATTTATTTTTCTTTATTTTCATCTTTGTTATGTCCCACTGAACTTCTCTTTCCTCTCTCTTTCTAGCTTTTGAACATTTCAAAATTGACTTGACCTTGATATAGGCTCAACATCAATTTCAGGTACTAACGACATTGCTTTGCTTGGTCTCAGGAAACCAGGACATCACACCTAACAGAGGAGTATTGTTGCTAGTCCTCCCTTCCTGCTACCCGTGCTCTCCTGCCCTTGTCACCACTATAGTTTTGCATGAGCATCTTCTGGTAAAGCATGGAAATGAATTTTCCTCAGTATGGCCTGTGAATATTTCACTAGGGCCACTTGTTCAAACTAGATAGTATGAAGTGTCAACCCTACCAGAAGAGGCTGTTTTTAGGGCATTAGAAGACACGGTGTCAAGAGCATCGGTGGGAGCAGACTGTGTGTGCAGCTGTTCTTTCACATTATATAATAGAATCTCCATATTTTAACTCTTGGCTGTCACAAGCAATTAACAGGGAATGAAGAAAATAACTTCAAATGTTCATAAATAACTAGGAATGTTCACACAAATCGAAAAAGGGAACAGGACAATTCAAGTTCCTTATCAAAATATTCCTCAGTTTTACCACACTGAATTCTGACAAGATGATGCTTCATTCTCCTTCAGGCAATATTGTTTAGTCGATTTCTTGTCTTTCCACTTTATGGATACCAAATACTTCTATCTCTTTTATTTGGAAATATATTCTCCTGCTAACCTAATCTTTAATACTCTAAACTATCTAAAGATTACAGCAGAACTTGGTAGATAAAAATGGCTTAAAATATGAAGCAAAACAAAGCAAAGCAGGTCTCCAATTTCTATCTCCATGTCCTGCACTGTCAGGAAATGTGCAGTTATAAATTGTGTTTACTGATTTTCACATTATTTATAAACTCCAACTAGTGAGTTGTGATAGTGAAAATGCTTATAGGAGTAGAATAGATCTTTGTGGGAAGCTGTTGAAAGCTGAAATTTTAAGTGCCAGAGGAAAAAGCTACAACTGTTCATCTAGCCAAAGCATTAAAATTTAAACTTTCTTCTTTTTTGCAAAGCAAAACAATATCTCTTCCTTCCCCTAAGAATGAGAGGTTCAGGTGGTTTTCAATGTGTAATCTAGGAGGAGAGAAAATTTCTATAATTCTGTCTCTTCTATTCAAATCCATATGTCTGGACTCATAGGAACGTTACAGAAATTTGCTGAAATTATTGAAGATTTCTTTGACCAGAAAAGGAGTTAGGCTGGTTGTTAAGTGACAATAGATGAACAAAAGGTTAGGCTGGTATCCTTGAAATTCTAAAGGAACAAGGGAAAGATCTTTTAGTCCACTGAGTAAAACTTTTAAAAAATGTTTATAAAAATAATCCACCAGAATTACATAAATTGATATATAAGGAGGAGAGAAACCATTGTATAATACTGAAGAGAAGACTAAACCAGAAAAAAGTAGGTTCAAATCCTGCCTTCATCTTTATAAGACCTTGAGCAAATTACATAACTTTTTAGCCTCAGGTTTCATATCACAAGAATGGGAATTATTCACTTCATAGCTTATTATGAAGATCAAATTAGATAGTGGTTATTTTGCAATAGGTTTCCCAGGCTTATAATGCTCCATTACGTAAATGGTACATTTACATGAGACTCCTCTGATTGATGGAGAGTTAGATTACTTAATACTTGCATAAAGGGGAGTTTTTTCTTAAATTTTAGGAGAGGACACAGACACTCATCTAGAAGAAAACCAGAGAGAAAGCAGATAGATATTAGAAGAAAGACATCCAGACAAAAGCCATAATCCCAGCATGTTCCTGATTTCCAGTTCACTTCCCTATTCATAGAATTTCCCATTGGGTGAAATCAGGGACTATTTTAGCTAAACTAAGATATCTTCTCTTAGATGAACTCATTTACTGAGTTAGTGTCTGGAGTATTTTGACTTGTATAACTTTTCTTATTTCTTTTGTTACTATTTAATTAAATAGGTTGTCTTGATAATCTCTATTAAAGATAATATTTTTTGAAAATTTCCATAACTGGCATTTGATGGGGAAAAAAATCAAGCTTTTGAATAATAAGTTCTATGCCTTCATCTTTAAGGGATAAACCAGGTAAATTGTTTGAATGTAAAAATCATTTTCCATAGGCTGAAAAATGGGAAAGAAAAGAAGGAATAGTTATAATTCTACTCCAATAACCCATCTTGGAGGAAAGTAGAATAGCTAGCCTTGAGGACTCCTTCTGACCCAATACAGTCAGGAATCCAAGTTTTCTTTAAAAAGGCATCAAGGAGATTACAAATATATCTATTTATATCTCCTAGGACTCACATTTAAAAATCTATGGAGATTTAAGTATAAAAACTCAATGGACATGCATATAACCTCCACACACCTTATATCTATAAAATGTTTAGTAAAACTTAAAATAATATTTAAATGTTAGTTATTATTTTGTTCTTTTTTACTATATTCTTTTATTACATGTGTCGACCTGAAAAAAAAACAACTACCAAAGTAGTTATAATAAGAGTCTTTTATAAAAGTCTGATTAATCAGGAAAGAGGCAAAGAATTTCAGTCCTGGGACTTTCAATGACCTAACGAATTCGATATGCTTATATAGATTTTTAGACACAGGGCAGGTCACATCCCAAATGGGGAGGAAGCACTAGCCAGTTTAAAATGGTTAGGAGAGACCTAGAATAAATAGCTGGAGACTTGGCTCCCTAGGAGCTGCCTGGAAATAAAAGAAGAAACTAAGAAGTCAAAAAGGGTACTTAAGATTTGTTATCTGCTAATCCTGTTTTGGGTGATCAATAAGGTTTTATTGTTAAACCAAGGTCAGTCAAGTTTTTTTTGTTTGTTTTTTAAGACAGGTTATCAAGGACAAAGGACAATTTGTGGTTTCATAAAACAAGCTGGTCAACATCTAAACAATTTTAATATTTGTTTTCTGATACTTTAAAATCCGTGTTTACTCCCAATTTTCTCCCGCTATAAAAGGCAGGCAATATATTATAGGTTGAACATATGTTACTGTAAAATACATATTTCCCTATTCAAAATGCTGTGAAAGAAGATACATGTTGCTCACACTAAATAAAAATTCATGGAGGAAATAAAATGAAGAATGGTATGCTTCAAGGTGCTATAAATATTTTAGAAGATATAATTTATTTTCCTTTTTCCTTGATCACCTTAATAAATAAACCAAATAGTGATATTATTGGGTCAAAAAGCCTATACAGTTTTATAACTCTTTGAGTATAATTCCAGATTGCTCTCCAAAATGATTGGAATAGTTCATAATTCCAACAACATATCATTTTTCCACATTCCCTCCAATATTTATGATTTTAGTCAATCTGATAGGAATGAGTTATATTTCAGAGTTATTTTGGTTTTCATTTATTTCATTTATTTCAATAATAATTTTGAGCAGTTTTTAAAATAGTTCTATATAGCTTTGATTTCTTTATTCAAAAACTGTCTATTGATATCTTTTGACCATTTATTAACTGGGAAATGGCTCAGACTCATATATTTGACAACTTTCTATATATATTTTAGATATGAGACCTTTATCTGAGAAACTGTTCACAATTTTTCCCAACTTTTTGCTTTCCTTCTAATCTCAGCTATATATGTTCAAAAAATCTTCAATTTACTGTATTCAGAATTATTCATTTTGCATTTCATGAAGCTTTCTCTTAGTTCTTTTTCAAAAAATTTCATTCTATCCATAAATCTGAGGGGTAATATGTTCTCTGGTCTTCTAATTTGTTTACCATATGACCTTTTTACCTGGGAAATGCATCTATTTTTATCTTATCTTGATAAATAGTACAAGATACAGGATAATATATAATTTCTGTCAAACTGCTTTCCAGTTTTCTCAATAATTTTATCAAATAGTGAATTCTTATTCCAAAAAATTGGAATTTTAACTTTGTCAAATATAAGGCTATTATAATCTTTTACAACTATTTTTTATATGTCTATTCTGTTCTACTGATATACCTAGCACTAGATAGTTTGATAATTACTGCTTTACAACATAGTTTGAAGTATGGTACTGCTAGATCTCCCTTCCTTAATATTTACTTCATTATTTCTTTAGATTTTCTTTTCCTTTTACTTTTCTAGTGAAATTTTGTTATTTTTTCTAATTTATTAAACTTTTTTGGTAATTTTATTGGGGTGGCATTGAATAAGTAGATTGATTCAAGTAGGACTGTCATTGTAATTATATTGTCTCTGCACACCCAATAGCAATCTTTATTTCTGCAAATATTTAAATCTGACTTTGTATTAAAAGAGTTTTATAATTGTGGTCATATGCTTTCTGCATTTGTTTTGGAAGATAAATTCCTAGATATTTTATTCTATCTATGTGGAATATAAATGGCTTATCTCTTACTATCCCTTCTTACAGGACATGGTTAGCATTAAGTTAAAATGATCATATTGATGTGAGTATATCCTGCTACTTTGCTAAAATTATTGATATTTTCAATTACTTTTAATTGAATCTCTAGGATTTTCTATATGTATCTTCATATTATCTGTAAAATGAGATAGTTTTATTATCGCTGGCCTCTCTGATAGCTTCAATTTCTTTTTCTTACCTTATTGCTATTGCTAACATTTTAGTACAATAGTAAATAATTTTAATGATAATGTACATCCTTGTTTCACTCCTGATCTTAGAGGGAAGGCTTCTAATATTTTCCATTACAGATAATGTTTGCCAATGGTGTTAAGAATATACTTCATATTATATAACTATTCTTTGAAGTAGTTAATAGGAATAAATGCTTTATTTTGTCAAAAACTTTTTCTGCATTTATTGATATAATCATCTGATTTTGTTACTTTTTTGTTGAAATTTATTATGCTAATAGTTTTTCTTATATTACAACATCACTGCATACCTGATATAAATTCCATTTGATAATTATGTAAAATCTTTTGTGACATATTGTTTTAGTCTTATGTATCTATGTTTATTAATGAAATTTGCCTATAATGTTCTTTCTCTATTTTTTATCTTTCTGATTTGGGTATCAGCACCATATTTGTTTCATAAAAAGTTTGGCAGTGTAAGGGTGAAAAAAGGGATTTATGGGTTCAATATATTAAAAGTTGGTCACCAGATGATTGAACTATTGTCAATCCTCAATTATGAATAATCTCAAGTCAAAATTGACTTTTATGGTGATTTATTTATAATTAGGAAGGTTGAACGTAGAGAAATTAAGAGAGAGAAACTCTGGTCCAGACCAGAGGACTGGACCAGGTAAGAATTTATGGCCCCAGCAGAGGGGCACAGAGGTTAATTAAACAAGGCTTCTAGCCACAAGGTCTTTTACAATTAGAGAAGCAAGAAAGGCCTCCCTGAGGCTAGAGCCTCCAGAAACACCAAGGGAAGAGAGAGAGAGTCAGCCTAACTTACCCACGTGACAGTTCAAAGGAAGCAGTCAGAGGTCCCACCAGAGTCTCAGCATTCCAACTCTCCTCCATCAACCAGAAGAGGTCCTCACCAGATGCTCTCTTCCAACTAAGACCCCAGCTGACTGAGGACCTTCTCCTTGTAAAGGGGTCACTTATGCGCCACTTCCTGTTCCTCCCTCCTAATTTGCATGTCCAATCACAATAGACAATTCTCATAGACTGCCTGGGGGGTGGGTCAGTTGATTCTGATTCGTTACTCACTCTAGCACAGGTGGGTTAGGACCTCCCAGAATTTGAAGGTGCTCTCACCTTTGGTGATTAAATCTAAAGATGGGCAGTGTAGACGTAATCTAATTATCACAACAGAACACTCTCTCTACCAATTTTACTAAATCATGAATTTTTTAATTAGCTGATCTTTAAATGTTTGGCAAAATGTACTTGTAAATCCATCTTATGCTGATGCTTTTTTCTTTCCTTTTTTAACATTAATTTTAATTTATTTCCCCCAATTGCATGTTAAAATAGTTTCCAGCATTTGTAAAATAATTTTGAGTCTTGAATTCTCTCCTTCCATTTCTCCCTACCTTCTTCACAGAGGATAAGCAATCTCATATAGATTTTACAAATACAATTATGTAAAATATTTTTCCATATTAATCCTTTTATAAAAAAGAAACAAAGGAAAAAGTTAAGAAAATGAAAAATACTCTGAGGTACCACCTCTCACCTAGCAGATTGACCAATATGACAGTAAAGGAACATAATAAATTTTGGAAGGGATGTGGAAAAATTGGTACACTAATGCATTGCTAGTGGAGTTGTGAACTGATTCAAACTTTCTGGAAGATAGTTTTGAACTATGCCCAAAGGGCTTTAAAAAACTATAGAGCCTTTGATCCGGCAATACCACTGCAGGGTTTGTACCCCAAAGAGATAATAAGGAAAAATACTTGTACAAAAACATTTATAGCTGTGCTTTTTATAGTGAGGAAAAATTAGAAAATGGTGTGTCCCTCAATCAGGGAATGGCTGAACAAACTGTGGTATATGATGGTGATGGAATACTATTGTGCTGAAAAGATGATGAACTGGAGGAATTCCATGTGAACTGGAAAGACCTCCAGGAACTGATGCAGAGCAAAAGAAGCAGAAACAGGAGAACATTGTGCACAGAGATTGATACCTTGTGGCACAATCGAACATACTGGACTTCTTTACTAGTAGCAATGTGATGATCCAGGACAATCCAGAGGAACTTAGGAGAAAAAATGCTATCCACATCTAGAGAAAGAACTGCAGGAGTAAAAACATGGAAGATAATCATATGATTGTTCACATTGTTTGATGGGTACATGATCACTGTATTGCAAATATGAATAATATGGAAATAGGTTTCGAACAATGATACATGTATAACCCAGTGGAACTTTTTGTCAGCTCCAGGAGTGAGAAGGGAAGAAGGAAGGGAAAGAATATGAATCATGTAACTATGGAAAAAATATTTTAAATAAGTTAATTAATTTTTAAAAGATTCTTTTTTTGCTCTTTTGTATGAGATGATAATTCCAATTTATTCCTCTCTATCCAATTTTATTTTTATTCTTAACTTCATTAAGTATATTCAATATGGCTTTGAAGTTTTTATCTATTTATTCTACTTTTCATGAAACTATTAATAATATTATTCTTCTTAAGATTTAAATATACCATTTCCTCATAATAAGAATAAATATGTTGACCTTGTTAAATGTTTCATAATTGTGCTTTCATCTTATTTTCTTGTTTCACTCTTGTAAATCAAATTTTCCATTTATTTATGATCTTTTCTTCAAGAATATTTGAAAATATTTTATTTATTTAAATAATTTCTTGTAATATGGTACTTAGCTTTACTGGGTCCATTATTCTTGCTTGTTAACCAACCTTTTTCTCTTTAAGTGTTCCATGCCTTTCATTATTTTAATGTAAAAGTTGCTAAATCTTGTGTTAACCTTATTGTATTTATATGGTATTTAAATAGTTTACTTTTAGTTGCTTATTTTCTCTTTAACCTTGAAGTTACTAAACTTAGCTACAAAGTTCTTGTGAGTTTTCCTGTTGGGATCCCTTACAATTGATGATGAATATTTTCAAGTTCTATTTTATCTTCTAATTCCAACACTTCAGAGGAATTTTCTTTAAAAATTTCTTGAAGGATAATGATTAAATATTTTATTATCATAGCTTTCAGGCAGTCCAGGAATTCATACATTGATGTAATCAGTTTCTTCAGGTTCAGAAATCCTAGACTGGCTGGCCAAACTGTAAAAAGGGAACCAGTTAGCAATGATGTCTTAGCAGACTCCAAACCCCTGGCTGCAACACCTCTAGCAAGGGAGAGGAGAGTGAGTGAATGGAATTCTTTCTCCACCCCCTCCCTTGGCAGTTGCAGTCTCTGATAACTTCTAATAACAGAATCCTTCTCTGTCCAGAAATGGTAGCTATCTGACTTAGCTTTCAGAGGGCTAAATTGACTGGCAAAAAGGGAATAATCCCAGAGAAATTGGCCACTTCCACTGTTTGAGACTTATTCCCAAGACCCAAGATGATTAATGTGCTCAGGATGTCTTCAAGCAGCTTTCTTGGTCATTGGATCTCAACTACTTTCAAGATCTTCCAAGATGGAGATTTGACTTAGGTAAAGTATGTAATTGGCTTATATAGCCTAAATCACACACTTCATTCACACACTATTAACAAGAGGAGGGATTTATTAATTGAGGGAAATTGGGAATGAGGGAAAAAGTTTAGGTTTGAGGGTAAGGGAAAATCTATCTAAGATCTTCAAGGTGCTATCAGAGTAACTAACCCACCCAGAGGGGAAAGCCTCTGAATTAAATTATTTCTCCCTAAACTCCCTTACAATCTAAACTATCTTCTAAAATCAAATAATAACAATGCCAAGATGGTAGTGATGGTCTTGGTCGTAGATCTTTAGTGGTTTAGGGTTGGCAGGGTCACTGCATGCAAGGTTTTGTCACAGTGCTCACAGCCTTGGGAAAACACTGGATAAAGTCTGTATGGAGTATATAGCAATGATTCACCCTGCTCTCTGGGTTAGAAATAAGCTAAGCTACTAAGAAGAAGTAATCCTACCCCTTCCAGCCACCCAGTTTCCTCTGTCCCCCAAAGAGTGATCTTGCCAAATTGGGTGTCCTGCTTTTATACCCACATTATTAACTGCCCCAACTGCCCCCTCTACTGGTGTTCTAGGGGTACTGTGGAGTTCTGTGAAGCAGTTCAACTCACTTAAGATTATTTCTGTTACACTCTTCATCATCTGTTTTCTAGGTAAGTTCCTTTATGTTTTTAGTTATAATTTTTAATATATAACATAACAATAATATAATACATATAATTTGTTATAAATTTATATTGTATTATAATAAACTTTCTTATCCAAGAGAAATAAATTCTCACATTATTTATGTTCTAAAATTTACATCTCATTATTTTTCTCCTCCCTCATGTAGATTGTAGATATATTTTCATTGTAGATATATTTTCATATAAGCCATGTTTCTTTGATCATCATGTTTTAAAATAAAAGACATATTGTTTACATTAGAGAAAAGCTCATGGAAAAAATAAAGTTAAGAATGTTATGATTTAATCTGCATTTGGACTCCAACTATTCCTCATTTGTGGTAATAACATTTTTTGTCAGTAGGTCCTTGGAGTTGCCTTGGATCCTTACCTTGTTCATAATAGTTAAGTCATTCATATTTAATTATCAAATATTATTAATGTTATTGAGTAGAATATTCTTCTGGTTCTGCTCACTTCACTTTGAGTCACATCATATTAGTCTATATTTTTATAAAAATCCAAGCCTTAAATTTTTTTTTGAGAAAATTTTCAGTAAAAGAAGTCTGCTAATGCTTTGAAATGAGAAAATGGACTATATGCCTACAGAAATCTATACTGAATCAAGACAATCCAAAATGAACTTTGGGATGCAACTAATTGAACTTGAGGGGAATGAAAACAATTACTTGAATTGTAAACTCTTATGCCAAAGGGGATTGCCCCCTAATTGGCTTTGTCAAAGTGCCTAGCAAAACATTAGTTTTGCTCTCTCTCTTTCTATCTCTTCTACTTACCTCTTATCTCTAACTGTTGTAGTTAGAACTTTAGAGGTACAAGATGATTTTGTAAAATTATCATTTGGGGAGACTTGTCTCCCAAATGATCACAGGGGGGATTGTGATAATTAGATTAATTCTACCTGCCCATCATTAAATTTAATCACCAAAGGTGAGAACATTCTGGGAGGTCCACAACCCATGTGTGATAGAGTGGGTGATGAATTAGAATCAACTGACTGTCCCCTAGGCAGTACTACAAGAATTGTCTATTGTGATTGGACATGCAAATTAGGAGGTGGATGCAGGAAGTCATGAAAGATGCTATCTTTTAAATATGATGGTAACTTCCTGTGGAGGGAGTTGCCGTTTTGAACTTGGTATAGCAGGATCTCTGGTGGAACCTCTGACTGCTTCCCTTGAATTGTCACGTGGTTAAGTTAGGTTGACTCTCTTTCTCTTCCTTTGGCATTTCTGGAGGCTCTACCCTCAAGGAGGCCACTCTTGCCTCTCCTAATGTAAAAGGCCTTGTGGCTAGAAGCCTTGTTTAATTATCCTCTGTGCCCCTCTGCTGGGGCTTCTAAATTCTTATCTGGTCTGGGCCTCTGGTTCAGGCCAGAGTTTCTCTCTCTCAATTTCCCTACCTTTTACCTTCCTAATTATAAATAAATCATTTTGACTTGAGATTATTCTTAATTGAGGATTGATAATAGTTCAATCCTCTGGTGACCATCTTTTAACATATTGAACCCCCTTTTTCCCCCTTACAAGTCCATCTTTTTATTTTTTGGTGATCATCTTGTTTGTAATTTCTTATGAAACAATAGTATTTCTCATATATATATATATATATATATATATATATATATAATCACAACGGTTCAGCAGTTCTCCTATTGAATGGTCATTCTTTCAGTTTCCAGTTTTTTGCCACCACAAAAAGAAGTGCTGTGAATATTTTAGAGCATATAACTTCAATTATATTTTTATTATATTTCCTACTTTCTTCAATTTTTAATTTTTTCAAATTTAGTTTTGTTATTTCTTTTGCCTTAAGAAGTTATCCTTTTTTTCTTGCCAAATTTTAATTTTTAATGAATTTTTTCTGAGTTTTTGGATTTTTTTT
>NC_058132.1:582318201-582371983 GCF_016433145.1 Gracilinanus agilis
GAAGGAAGGAAGGAAGGAAGGAGGGAGGGAGGAAGGAAGGGAGGGAGGAAGGAAACAAAAGCAAGAAAAAAAGAAAAAGAAAGAAAGAAAACAAAAGAAAGAAAGGTGAAAAATTTGCCTCTCAGTTACCTAGATTGTTTGCATATGATGAATGATAAAATAATTAAAATCAAAATACATTGTATTAATTTCTCACAAACTATTTGTGAACTAGCCAAGGCTTATGAGTATATGGAGCTCTATAATTTTGTTTTATGTTATCCTGAAAAACACTTGATTAATATAACAAAATTATTAAATTAAAAAAAATCAGGAAGGAAAGCAACCTGGTGAAGTAAGTATCACTTTTTCTCCATTTTAAAGATTTAGAAACTGAGAATGAGATGTTATGTGACTTTCCAGGGTCACACATCTAGTTAATATCTTAGGCAAGATCCAAATTCTTGGCTTCCTAAATATAAGTGTAGTACTCTAATGCACCATGTAAACTTTCTCTTTCTATGAAATAAATCTATAAAAACTATTGACAATTCTACTTAGTACAATGAAAACAGGAATAACAAAGGAAATCTTATTAACAATACTATAAAATAGAAGTATTCCAGACAAACTACCAACACTTGTGAAGGATTTGTATAAAGAATTATTAAGAATTTGAAGGCTTTTTACTGAACGTGGTGGGGCCATACCAAAATAACAAAACAATATGATATTACTTATATATTTATAGGCTTTTAATTTGACAATTAAATTAACAAGGTATCACTTTATTGAAGTAGATAAAAATGTTAAAATTCATTTGGAGGAAGTAAAAAGTCTAAACATCAAGAGAAATAATGAAAACAAAAAAATGAATGAAGGATATATAGCTTTACTAGAACTCAGAAAATCATAGATTTAGAGCTGCAAGTTTCCCTGTAGTATTTCTAGTCCAATTCTTTCATTTTTAAGATAATGCTTTATAAATAGTTGAATGACTCATTTAGGGCTCATACATATAGTAAGTAATAGGGTCCAAAATCAAATGCAGGTATTACCTCACCTAAATCAGCATGTTTTTCATAGATATTTGGTACCTAAAGTTATATAATAAAGCAATAATAGATCAAAATAACAGATTAGCTATTCAAAAACAGAAGCAATTGAGGTGGGAAAATATCTCTATGTTTAGAGGAAGGAAACAAAGCAAAAACATTCCTGCAATAGATGCCTTATTTGACAATAATTTCTGAGAAAACTGGGAAATAGCTTAATAAAAATTGGGATGAAATTAGCATGCCATTATGAAGTCCAAATCAATATGTGACCTGAACATAGTCACGACATTTAAAAATAATCAAGAAGAAAGGAAGAGGATTACTATCACAATTGTGATTAGAGGGTGAAGTCTTAACTAAACAAGCTATATGTGGTTATAAAATGTCAATTATGGTGTTTTAATTACATAAAATTTAAAAATCTTTTTAAGTAAACAAAATAAATTTATATCTGAAAATATCAATCCGCTGTGAATTTTTCTTCATGCTAGTGTGCTAGTGACATATTGATCTCTCAATTCAACCTCCTTAATTCCAATGACCACTTTAAAAAAAAAACAAATATTGCCTCATATAAACATATACTTTAAATTTCAGTACTTATTGGGTACTTTAAAAATTCAAAAATAAAGAGTTTTGAAATTCTGCCATTCATACCACAACCCTCCATTCCTCCTATCTTTTTTTTTTAAACACTTAACTTCTGTGTATTGGCTCCAAGGCAGAAGAGTGGTAAGGGTGGGCAATGAGGGTCAAGTGACTTGTCCAGGGTCACACAGCTGGGAAGTGTTTGAGGCCAGATTTGAACCAAGGACCTTCTGTCTCTAGGTCTGGCTTTCAATCCACTGAGCTACCCAGCTGCCCCTTCCTATCTTTTAACTTCCTAGTTGGTTCCACTTTTCCCCTACTATTCTTCAACAAAAGACTAGATACTAACTAGTTAAATATTTTATAGAAGAGATTCACAACTTGCATGCTAGTGTGGTGTGTTGGTGAGAAAAGAAAACTCAATGGTAGGAAAAAAAGGAGCCAGTTGCCTACTGGCAAAAGAGAATTTAGAGCTGGAAAAGATCTTTGAGATCATTTGGTGTAATACGCTTATTAACAGTATAGTTTTAAGAAATTGAATCAGTTATTCTTACCCCATGTTAAAATAGGAATAAATAAAGTCCATCTTCATAACTAGAGAAGAGCTATTGTCCTTTACAAAGGAATTCTTTGTAATCTCATGAAAATTGTGTCCTTCCCTTGACAACCAAATAATACCTTAACTTCCAGGACATGGAAATGTCAACTGAAAAGCTAAATTATCCTTTCAAGTCTGGGCCAAAACTATCAAAATATCAACTTGGGATGAAGAAGGATACTTGGTTTCCATTGATCTGAAGTATTTAATCTATACATTGAAAATATCTTGAGAGTAATGAAGAACCTAGTTTATATTTAATTGTGCAAAGATGTAGAAAATGAATGGAAGGGTCAATGCTAGAACTAGTTGGTCTCAAATCTTGAAAGATGGTTAAATGAGGCATAAATATTTCATACAGCAATGCAGTCTACATTGTATAACATTATTCACATAACACAAAACTATACAGGATACCTTTCATTCTACTGTAAACTGAACTATAATATATTCATGCTGACATGTAGCATTGATTTTTCCTTTATATATGGCTGTATTAATTTTCAAAGTTCACACAGACAAATGTACACCTTTCAGAAACAGAAGCAGCCAAATGAAAAAGATCCTGGGTAGAAAGCTCCATTATGCACTTTTCATTAGTAGATTTATGCATTTTTGAAAGGCATCCATTTTTTTGCATTTTTGAAGGTCCATACCTCCCTTGAGAGTTGCAAAAACCCTTTGTAATATTTAAATGTGCAATATGTGGAAGTTCTCTTACTCAAATTTAATTTCAGTTCAAGAAGAAAATGCAAACTTTATTTCCCTAAGTCATATTTTATGAACAAAATAGCTGGCAGCAATCACCCTTTTTATTTTGTTTTCTCCCAGAGACTAAAAACATTAGCAGCAAGTGGCACCAGACATGATTATATGGATCTGAAGTCAGTGTCTACTACTTATGTTCAATAGTACCAAAAGCAATAGAATGTACATTATTCCAACCAAACAATTCATCATGATTTAAGAAGGCTCTCAGCAATATTTCTGAGAAAACTAAAATTGCTGAAAATTCTTTTTTTTTCTTTTCTAGTTCTTATCCCAGAGGAATTTAATCTGATTCTTTACCAATAGGATCTCATGGCTTTAAGCTGGTTAACATAGTAGCCCCAACTCTCAGAAGAAACAGGTGCTGATGGCAACCAAAAGCACTTTATTAAGAGTAGCCAGGATTTTTATAGGAGGACCAAGACAGGGTTTCCACAGGGTAGTGAACAGAAACATAGCCTAGACAGAGAAGGAGAGAAGAGAGGGTCTTAGTCTACTACACCTTTGAGTCTACAGCTGACTGTCATTCCTCAAGTGAAATATTGAACTCCAGAAAGGTATTGTTACATGTAATTTTGAGGATGAACAATCTTTTCATTCATGAATTATAGAAAAATAATCCATTGCTACAAAAAAAAGCCTTTTGAGTGTATCAATTTCTTCCAACTCATGTTGTGCCAACTTGCATTGTGTCTATTTATTCTCTGATAGTAGAACTTTTCCATTGCTGGCTACCAGAAACAAAAAATGTTTCATTCTTTGCTGAATAAAATATCCTTAGCTTTGATTGCTAACTGTTTACTTGAGTGGAATTATTTTTTACCTTATGAGACTAGTAATCCTATCGCAGACCTTTGGACAAGGATTAATGACAGCCACATATAAACCTGTGCCTCATTAAAGTTTCATTTGTTACTTTTGGAATTAGAAAATGAAATAATGGCAATGCCAACTGTGGTTTTGTTGACACACAAGAAAGAAAGGAATCTCGTTTGTTAACCAACACAAATAAATTCCCTGGTAATTAAAATGATATTCTACTCACTAAATTTTATGATTCTCTAATTAAAGTCAAATACCGGGAGTATAAGTAAGCAAATAAAATGCTTTGTGATAACTTTTACTGATTTGATTAGCTGTTTTAAGACATGAATCATTTTGTAAAAGTGGATTTCTAATGCTTAGTGTATATTAGGGAAGATAAAGGAGATGACTTTATTTTTTGTTGACTGAGGCTGGTTGGCCCTAAAATGGAATATAAGTATTCAGAAAGGGAATTATTTTGTCAAACATAATTTGAGGAGGGAAATTTTAATAATACTTCTACTTATTTCAGCTAGTCATAAGAAAATGTGTCAGAAACAAGGTGGTGGCTTAGGAGCAGCAAAAACTGAACTGTTTTGACAATCCTCCTAAACCAATCTTTGAAAAGTGCCTTGAAATGACAGAAGTAAAACACCAGTAGCAAGATGGATTGAGGAGGCTCTCCCACTCAAACCAACTTGGAAGGTAGAGAGAGAGAGAGTCAATTTTCATGGGATTTTCAGGGGATATGGGAAACTGGAAACAAAACTGCACACAGAGGAGTGCTGGCTGATCACCCAACTCCTGTACCAGGTTAGGCATAAGTCAAGTTATGGATCCACATGCAAAACTTCAAAGAAAAACAGAAATTAATCTCAGGTGATGGAAGAACTTAAAAAAAGAATTCAAAATCAAATAAGATGGTCAAAGAAAAATGGAAAATAGAAATAAAAGTACTGCAAAAAGAACATAGATTAAAAAGCAAAATTGGTCAACTGGAAAAATAGGCACAAAAATCCAGTGAAGAAAAGAGGTTTTTTGAGTAGATGGACCAAGACACTTTCCAGCTGTGTGACGCTGAGCAAGTCACTTGACCTCCATTGCCCACCCTTACCATTCTTCCATCTAGGAGCCAATACACAGAAGTTAAGGGTTTAAAAAAAAAGAGTAGATGGACCAAAAGGAAAAAGAGAATCAAAAGGTCCTGGTTCTGCTTATTTCTCTCTGCATCAGTTCACATAGGTCTTTCTAGCTCTGTCTGAAATCTTCCTGTTCATCATTCCTTACAGTACAACAGTATTCCATCACCATCATATGCCATAATTTGTTCAGTTACTCCCCAACTGAAGGACATCCCTTTTCTTTCCAATTCTTTGCCAACACAAAAGGAGTATCTATGAATATTTTTGTTCAAACAGGACCTTTCCCATTAAAAAAATCTCTTTGGGATATAGACTTAGTAGTAGCATTATTGGATCAAAGGGTATGCATTCTTTTATAGTCCTATGGGCTATAAAATTTCCCATAAAATGAATGGGTCATAGACTACTCTGATAGCCGTGAGGTGGTACCTCAGGGTTGTTTTAATTTTCATTTCTCTAATCAAGAGTGATTTAGAACATTTTTATATCATTATTAATAGCTTCAATTTCTTCATCTAAAATGGCTTATTCATAACTTTTGACCATTTGTCAACTGAGGAATGACTTCTATTATTATAAATTGGACTTAATTCTTTATATATTTGAATAATGATACCTTTTTCAGAGAAATTCATTATAAAAATATTTTCCCAGTTTGTTGTTTCCCCTTCTAAGCATGTTTTCATTAGTTTCTTTTGTACAAGACATTTTTAATTTAATATAAACAAATTTATTAATTTTACATCTTATAATGTCCTCTATCTCTTGTTTAGCCATAAATTTTTCCCTTCGCCATAGATCTGACAGATAAACTATTCTGTTCCCCTTATTTACCCATAATACTCTTTATATTTAAAATATAAATACCCATAACTCTTTATATTTAAAACATTCCCATGTTGTCATTATCTTGGCATAAGGTATGAGATATTGCTCTAGACCTAATTTTTGCCATACTATTTTTTTTAAAATTTTCCCTGTAGTTGTTTATCAAATAGTGAGTTCTTATTCCAAAAGCTGGGGTCTTTACATTTAGAAAATACTAAGTTGCTTGTTATGAAATAAAAAGGGAAATATGATATGGGTATTCAAGAGGCTAGTACTTGAGGGCTCTGGGAGGTATTAGCTGAGTCTTCAGGCAGGAAGGCTATCTTTTTGGGTACAGGATAATTTGGGTCAGCCAGAGATTATGTGAGCCTGGCTGAAAGGTTTTATTCGGCCTCCCTGCTATCTCTAACCTCCCTTGAGGGGAGGAATAAAAGTCCCTCCCTTCTAGAGACCAATCCCCAGCCTACAGGAAGTGAAAGCTGGTTCACTTCCTGCCCAAGATGGATGCCTGGTTTAGCCCTCAAGAAATAAAGGAAAGTTATTCTTTCCCTCTTCATCCTTTGCCCTAGTAGTTGTCACAATGAATCACCAGAAGCTCTTTGCATAAAAGCCAAAGGGGTTTATTAAAGCCAAGGGTAAGCTGAGGGAAAGGGGGGATAAGGTCTGGTAACTGCTGCTAAGGGAGAATCTGGTTATGGGGGAGGGTCACAGAAGAGTGGAATCAGGCTGAGGGAACTGGCTCCTCAGCCAGGGGTGAATTCACTGCCCTGATGTAATAAGGTTTAGCAGATTACTAGATGAGGTGATGACTTGGTTTAAGATTGTTCCTGCCTGCCTATAGAAGCTAGTTCCCACAATCTCCACCCACCAAAAATACCTTCCTCCCAGGGCCCAATGGGGAGATCCAGGGATAGCAGGATGTAAAGGGAATCAGGCAAAGCCTAAAAGCAAAAAGCAAAAAAGGCCTTCAGTTGGTACTCCAGGGATATTTATAGCCCAGCTCTAACGGTTTGTCCATGATACCAGAACTCTGGCTGGGTCAACATTCTATTCACCCCAACTGCCAGGATTGCCTCAGGTGGATTTACAAGTGCAAGAGATTCTTGCAACATTCCTACATTACATGCTTTAGTCATTTACCACTGTTCATTATTTATCTAATCTATTCCATCTATCTTCCATTCTATTTCTTAGCCAATACCATATTGTTCTGATGATTTACTGCTTTATTATATATTTTGTGATCTTATTCTGGTTGGCTATCTTATGTCACAATTTTTTTTCATTAATCGCCTTGATGTCCTTGCCCTTCTGTTCTTCCAGATGAATACTGTTATAATTTTTTCAATCCTATAAAATAAGTTTTTAGTAGTTTGATTGGTATAACACTGAATAAGTAAATTAATCTAGGAAGGATTGTCATTTTAATATATTAACTCAGCCTACACATATGCAATTACTTTTCTTCCCCAGTTCTGTAGATCTAACTTAATATGAGTGAAAAGTGTTTTGCAATTATGTTCATATAATTCTTGTATTTGTCTTGGTAGGTAGAATCCCAGGTATTTCATACTGTCTAGAGTATTTTAAGTAGATTTTCTTTTTCTATCTCTTGCTTCTAAACTTTTCTGATAATATTTAGAAAAGCTGATAATTTGTGTTTTTTTTTGAATCCTGTAACTTTGCTAAAATTTTTAATTATTTTAGCTAGTTTATTAGTTGATTCTCTAGGATTCTAGAGTGATAGTTTAGTTTCTTCATTGCCTACTTTAATTCCTCCCATTTCCTTTTTCTTTTCTTATTACTAAAGTAGCATTTCTAGTAAAATATTAAATAATTGAGGTAATAATGGGCATCCCTACTTCACCACTGATCTTATTATGAAGTTTTCTAATTTATTATCATTAAAGATGAACTTGCTGATGGTTTTAGGTATAGGTCTCTCCTGGATCTGTTTTCCAAGTCAGTTGTTATTTCAATGAGATATTTTATGTTTCCTTCTATTTTTTTCATTCTTTTGATTTTGCTTTATTAATTCTTGCTGTCTTATGAGATCATTAGCTTCTACTTGCCAAGTTATCTTTAAAGACTGATTTTCAGCTATGATCTTTTGATTTTACTTTTCTATTTGACCTATTCTGTTTTTCATGGCTTCCAGCAGGTCAATTCTGGTCTCCAATTTGCTTATTACTTCATTTGATTTCTTTGACCTTTTTTCCATGTGGGCAATTTTGTCTTTTAAGCTGTGTAAGGAAAAGTTGGCACAGAGAAGGTTTGGAATATTGAAAAGGAAATTTGAGTGACAGGAGTGATGTTTGGAAGGAGAAGCAGAGGCTTGTGGGAAGAAAGAACCTTTGAAAGGGTCTTCATCTCTTGACTCTGTGGGAGATGGAAGACTTTTACCCAACCTCTGGAGTCTACTGAGACTACCTGGGGGTTTCCCTGGAAATCTATTTCCCTGAAAACCTGTTAGGTTTCCTGCTTTTTACATATATCATCAAATAACAGTTTAGACATCTGCCAGCAGTTGAAAGGGGTCTGTGGACCCAATAAGCTTGCTGGATCAACCTAGAAGATTCAATGTCTTATCCTGTGACAATTAAGAGAGACCTAAGAGAGACCTATCTATAGTTTAGTTGATATAGGAGATAGAGGAGAGGGAGTAAAGAGCTCCTGGCCAAGGTCTGAGGCCTTAACCAGGCAAGAAAGACCTCATTTGTTATTGTGACAGTACAGGGCTTCCCAACCCCACTCACTTCACCCATCCTTGTTACTTCAATATAATAAATTATCTTGTTATTGAATAGCAGTCAGATAAAGCTTCCTTAGGGTATACAGTGTTAACAGAGGGAAGAAGAGGGAATTGGGGAAGACTATCTATCAAGCTTTGGTTACACAAAACCCAAGTCAGCTAGTCATTCAGTCTTTTCCCAGCAGGGTTGGGTTCAGTGAGGTTTCTTGGGGTCCAGACAATTAAGTCCTGGGAAAACAGTTTATACTCAAACCCAAAGAAACCCCTAACTGGACACTGACTCCTGTCTATCTCTGTCCACTACACCAGTCACAGAGATAACCTCTGGATACCTTCATAGTAAAGGTGAAGAGTTCTTCAGTTAGGCTCCACACACACGAGCCTATCTAACAAAGTAACATCTTTGGGGACTCCCCAAATCATCTTTATAGCTGTTATTTTCTTTTTGAATTGCTTTCATTTCTTTTTCCCACTTTTCTTCCCATAGTTCTTCTCTCTTACTTGGTTCTTGAACTCCTTTTTGAGTTCCTCTAGAGCTTGTGACCAATTTCCATTTTGGGGGGAAAGTTTGGATGTGTTCACTTGTTTGTCACTCTCTCCTGTTGCTTCATTCACTTCTTTTACTTCTTATTTATTGTTTGTTTGCTTTATCTAGACTGAAAAGAGGGAAATTGAGTCCCCCCACTTGTATAATTTCACTTTCTATCCCTCTGAAACATTTAATTTCTCTTTTATTGTACATATATGTTTAGTACTGATATTACTTCATTATCTATTATATCTTTTAGCAAGGTGTAATTTCCTTCTTTATCTCTTAATTAGTTCTAATTTTGCTTTAGCTTTGTCTGAGATCCTGATTGCTACTTCTGCTATTTTTTTTTTTTACTTTAGATACTGCACAATAAATTTTGCTCCAGTCCCATACCTTTTTTGTGCATCTCTCCCTGTCTCACCCTGTTTCAAATATGTTTCTGGTAAATTGTAGGATTCTGTTTTTTTTTAATTCACACTGCTATCTGTTTCATTTTTATTGATGAGTTCTTACCATTCACATTCACAATTATGATGATCAATTGTGTATTCCTCTTTATCTTGTTTTCCTCTTGATCCTGCTCTTTCTCTCTCCTTTCACTCGATCCCTCCTCACAAGTGTTTTCCTTTTAATCATCCCTGCCCATTTCCCTCTGCCTTTCTATGGTACTCCTCCCTTGCCTTATTCCTCTCTTGATTCTCTATAGGATAAGGGGTTGTTATTACCTCCCTGAGCCAATTACAATAAGATTTAAACACTACACATCACCACCCTCATCCTCCCCTTCACTGTAATAGTTTTTCACAACTCTAGTTGTGATTATTTACCCCAATCTACCTCTTCCTTCCCTTTTTCTCATTGCAATCCTCTATTTCACCTTTGATTTTTTTGCATGTCATCCTATCAGATTACTTCCATAACCACTGTTGATGTATACTTTTTCTAACTGTTCTAATATTGATAAAAAATTGAGTACTTTCAAATATCATATTTCCACATAGGAATTTAAACAATTTGACCTTATTGAAACCCTTACATTTTCTCTTTCTTATTTACATTTTATATTTCTCTTATGTCATATTTGGAAATCAAATTTTATTTTCTAAGTCTGTCCTTTTCATGTAATGCTTGGAAATCTTCTCTTTCCTTAAATGATTATTTTTCCCTGCAGGATTTTACACATTTTTTTTCTGAGTAGGTGATTCTGAGTTGTAAAGCTAGTTCTTTTGCCCTCCAGAATATCATGTTCTAAGATTTCTGATTCTTTAATGTAGAGGCTGCTATAGCCTGTTTAATACTGACTCTAGCTCCATAGTATATGAATTGTTTCTTTCTGTCTCCTTACAATATTTATTTTCTTGACTTAGGGGCTCTTGAATTTGGCTACAATTTTCCTGAGAGTTGTCTCTTGGGAATTTATTTCAGATGATTTGTGGATTCTTTTGTAGTTGTGACTCTTTTTACATTTTTCAGAATGATATCATTAAAGTGAATCATTCACTTATGAGCTGCTTTGCTTTTAGTTCTCTTACTTTAGTATTACATCAGGGTGGAGAGATGATCCTAAGTTCATGAAATGACATTTTCCTATGTCAGAAAAAATGTATTAATTCTTGCAAAGAATCAGGTATGATCCTAACCATTGACAGAACATACTTTTCTAGACCTAGACTATCTAAATCCTGAGAGGCTTATTATATAAAAGTGATGAGTTTTTTGTACATAACTTTCTATGACACACAAAAATGCAAATGTTGTTCCTCTTTAGCAGTAACAGTGGAAGACATTTGGAAAGGAAATGAGGGGCCCCAAAATTGCAAAGTTTTGTTTTTTTTATTATCAGCAGACTTTAGTTTGAATTGGTGCTCTAAATATAAAATCCTTTGGCAATAATAGATATCCTATTTGTAGACCTGAATCATATCTTTGACATGTTTACAATAAACATAATAAAAAAAGGTAAAAAGGAGTTCCACATAAGTGGAATTATAGTGTGCAAGTGCTCTTTTCTGAATTTCTATTTTCACAAAGGAAAAAGTTGGTAGAAAAGGTATCTTGGTATGCTCAAAAGTAACAAGAAATATTTTAAATGTGTTTTCTGGTCATCATATATTATAAATCTGATTGTGAACACTTGCAAAAAGAAAAACACTAAAATATTTGAAGCTTATGCACCAGAAGGTTGATGAGGATGAAGTAAAATAAGACTTTCCTGCCTAAATTAATATGCACATTAATATTAGACTCAAATCTTTAATACTAACATTTATACACTGTTGCAATACTGTTGTGAGACAGACTTTAAAGAATTAAATAGTTAATCAACAAACAAATGAAGAGTCAGATCATGGGAAGAACAAATTATATCATAAAATATGGGATTTTGGATATTTTTAAAAAGTCATCAGGGAAGGTATAATTAGAAGATAAGATGGATTGGTCATGTGGTGAGGGCAAGAAACATAAATTGGATCTCTGGAACTCTCGACTGGTACTCTTACAACATTAACTATGAGACATCATCAGCAATATCAAAAATTCTAGTATGCTGAGTGTAAACCTTGGGGTAAATTTGTGGAAGCCTGTGAACAAGAGGGACAAATGATGGGCCAGAAAGGATGGATTAATTTCTGCATTGTTGGATATTTTCAAAATGATGAGATCACATTAATGTTTCAGTTTTTAGGTATGCCTTTGGGCTAATGTCTAAATAGTTCATGTCTACTCTTTTTAAAATATTCTCTCTCTCAGTTTTCAGAATCAATGCATCCATTTATGTTTTCCAAAAATCATTTATGTAATAATATGTTAAAGATGTTACAAATATCCTAATACAAGATTATTTCCATATATTTTGAAAACTCCATTTCTCCCCTTTTCCTCATAAGTACATACTATATGGTAAGCACTTTAGCAGGTTCTGGGTATAAATAAACAAAAATAAAAGAGTTCCTTCTGTCAAAGTAGCTTATTCCAATGATAGGAAAATGAGCATATATGAGAGGTAGGAATCCTTGGAAAAATCTCTGATGTTGATAAATGGAAAAGGGGATTTCAGAGAATGAGATGGATAATTAGTGTCATGGAAGCAACAAATATGAACTTGGACAGACTTTGGGAGATAGTGGAGGATAGAAGGGCCTGGCATGTTATGGTCTGTGGGGTCATAACAACTGAAAGCCCTAACTACAACAAAAAAGAAGGGAATGGTAGATGGGGAAGGTGTTTAAGTCTACAAAGTTCAAGGGATTTTGATGATGACCTAACAGAGTCAATTGACACACCTTCCTAAAATGAGTGATAGTACTGATTTGATTATAGTTCTCAGAACTAAAGATAGAAAAGTCATAAAGATTTGGAATGGGGATAGGTTAAATGTCATTTTATATATAATATCAAGTATCAAGAAAGAAAGAAAACTCTTTTGAGTAGTTGAAATATTTATTTTGTTTTGTATGTGTATGGGCTTTGGTTTTTATCTGTAGATGTACATCCCCATATTTGGGGAACCAAAATGCTTTAACTATATACATTTGTTAAGGGTTTATTTTTATATCCTGCTTGGAAATTTGTTTATATTTAGCAAATGATATTTTAATAGCATTAATAGTAGTAGTAGTACTATCATTTAATTCCTTGATTCAGCCTTTCCAGATGGTGTACTTATATTGGAGACCAACATATATCTTCTTCAAAAGACATATATCCTTAAAAATGATATATTACAACCCTTGTTAGCTGATTTTCTTTCCTTCTCACTCCAAAGACCATTCCTCAGCAAAGAATTTATTTTAGAAGCATAATAAGAATGAAGTTATGTT
This sequence comes from Gracilinanus agilis, assembly GCF_016433145.1. NCBI lineage: Eukaryota > Metazoa > Chordata > Mammalia > Didelphimorphia > Didelphidae > Gracilinanus > Gracilinanus agilis. Next base: position 582,331,072 of record NC_058132.1, read on the forward strand.
TTTCTTCTCTCTTTCATCTGTTATCATCATTGCATTTACCCTGAAAAATATCTGACTCTTTCTTTGATCTTCCTTTTAGTAACAACATAACTAAAAGGATCATTTTGCTGCATTTAGCTTTCATTGCCAGTCTTAGCTCTTTCGGAGTTTTAGAACTTCTGACACTGTAATTGTAGAAGTATGTCACTAGAGTATTCATCCCTTATCATCTGTTTTAGTGAGACAGACCTTGCTCAAACCTGTCCAATATTTCAGATTCTGATTGGAATATAATACAAATTTTGTTTATCATCACATGAAATAAATCTATTTAGAATAAGGTTAAAAGAAGTATAATTTCTAGCTATAATTGAGATAAAACACTACTCTTTTCCAACACTGCATTCACCAAAGCAATGACCACACAAACCAAAATTCCACTAAATCTAAAGAACATCAATGCCCCATAGATCTTCTATGGCTCAGATGGCAAGGAAACCAAACCAGTGATTCAAATTACAGGTACCCAGACTAACCAAGTCTTGAGGATATTCTCCCTGCTCTTATATGTAGAAATCAAACTATCTTACAAAAAACATGTTGCTTTTACCTTCCTGCCCTCATTTCCATTTTCCATACCTAACTTTTATAAAATCTACTTGGTCAGTGAATTTTCCATGCAACCCCATCAGATTTGCTCAACCTTTTCTTCTCAACAGGATCATTTGCAATGGTGACATTAGATTTCTATTGTTGAGAGTTTCTCATTATTCATGGGTCTCTTTCAAAATGTTAGACAATGCTGAGATTCTCTTTTTTCTTTTTATAAGATAATATCGTTATTTTTTAAATTAGTTATTTTATAGTTATTTTTTATACTATCATAGACTATCTTATGGTCAATCCTCAATATCTCTCTTAACCTTTGCAACTTCAAATATTCAAACAATTTTATTAATAACAGTATTTTCCCTTTGAAGTTGGCAAACATGGATAATATGGATAATGGAGTATGGATAATAGAGAAAAAGAAGAGAGACCCAATGCCTTCAAGTTTGTGAAAAAGCTAATATTTTCCTAAGCCTTTCCCTCGTCTGTTCACCCAACTGTTATAGAATAATTATGAATTAGTTACATATTTTCATTGTTTATCTTTAATACTCCAATTTTGTGTTGAAATTATACTTTCAAAGCATGGTTCAAGTCCTTTGGGCTCTAGGCCCAAGCATGCAGTCAGTGACAAAACTTAGATAAATGTTCGATAAATGTAGCTCTGGAATGTCTATAGCTAATGGCTCTAGGCTGCCAATGCCATTATTTATGGCAAACTTAAGTTTAAACATCACCTGATCTTTGTAATTCTCTCCTACTCGAAGACCCTTTGTAAGATTGGACTGAATGATTGATTGTACAGTCCAGTTAACAATATTTTCTCTTGGTCCCTGAACTGAGAAGTGGCAGGACAGGCTTCACAAAGGGAGAGGGGTTAAAGCAAGGGAGTAGAATCTTGTGTGGGAGCAGTTAAAATCAGTTACTGATACCTTCCAGTTAAGCAACAGAGACTAGAACTGGCTAGGTAAATTCAGGATTTAAGTTGATAACAGAAAAGACTACAACGCTTATGAGATTATCTTTCTCTGTATGTATTATTTCCCTACAAGGTAGAAATAGGTGAGGCTTGATTTCTTCAGGAGCAGCCCACTGGCTCTGAAGACAAGATCAACCTCAGAGCCATTAGAAAGAGGAACTTGGCTTATGGAAGGTATGAGTATCACCCCAAATTATCTGTAATCAGGCACAGTTTCTAAATAGTAAGGATTTAATGATTTCAGGGAATAGGAAAAAGGGAAATGATTTAGGAATGAAAGGAAAGGGAAAGCTATCTAAATCAGCTATATCAAAGCAAGCAGCACCTCCCACCCAAAGGGGGAAATGTATACTGAATGGCTTGACTCCAAACGAACTCCCTAAAATAGTCTCCTAACTCCTATGTAACTAAACTGAAGGTATATAGTTGGTTTTGTTGAAGATCTATTTGAGGTCAGCTATGGAGATAACTCAGCTCTGTCAGTCAGAAAAACAGTCCTTCTTGCCCTTGAACCTACAGGGTGTGTTCCAAGAGAGTCCCTGCCAGAGGGCTGACCTGGCTTTTTATACCAGGTCTCCAACTGCCCCTAATTGCCCCCTCCCTTGGAGTTCTCAGGGGCAGTATGGAATTCTGTGACCCAGCTTCATCCTCTCTCAAGGTCATGAATGTTACACCTTAAGCATCTCAAATGGTGCATGAAGCTGATGTTGTTGATGGAATCAAAGTGGTGTGTCCTTCATGATATCTGACACTTTCCTTTTGGAGACCTTGACAGTCTCCCAGTCACTCACCAGCAGCTACTAAAGTGCAAGTAACTCCTTTCTTGGTTTTCAGAGAACAGCCAAAATAGAGAGGTTTACAACATCAATACCATGTCTTAACACTGTCATTTGACATGATGTGAGATAATATTCAAGTTAAAAAACATTTTAGTTTTAAGAATTTTATTAGTTGCCCTGTATTTATGGTACTATAGATTTCATGTGTAATGAAAACTGAATATTGTCAGAAATCAATGTGTTTTTGTTGAGATGTTAATACATCTCAATCTGAATTACTAGAGAGAAAAATGTTTCGCATGTTACCAATTTTATTTTGTATACTTCATTTTATCAGTATTTTAATCATTTACCATTTTTACAGTAATCATTTCTATCAATAACATTTTATGATTATTGTGTAAGGAATATTATCAAATATTGTGTAAGTTCATATTATCAAAATTAATGTTTTATTATAAAATATTATATGCAAAAATGTGTATTTTCAACCATCTTTCGTGAAAGATTAAAGTTTTTAGTTTTCAGAAACCTAACTCTATTTCCCATATGTTCAATGGGTCAATATTTGTTTACTTTCCTTGTATTATCTAGGAATGTTACCCCTACAAAACATTCCGTGTGTGTGTGTGTGTGTGTGTGTGTGTGTGTGTGTAGGTATGTATCAATGCTCATATCGATAAATGCAATATATGCACATGCATATATAAAATAATAAGGATGGCTATAATATTAATAATAATACTTAGCATTTAATGTTAGCTTTGCAAGGCATTTTACAAACGTCATCTCATTTTATCCTTGCAACAATCCTAGTAGATAGGAACTGTTATAGTCACTGTTTAAAAGGCAAAGAAACTAAAATAGAAAAAAAATTTAAGTGACATGCTCAGTCACAGAGTTGGCAACTGTGAGATAAGATTTGATCTCAGGTCTTTACCTAACCTAAACAAACATCTTGAAAATCTGAAGAAAGAATGAACATATTGTTTTAGTGTAGTATTTACATGGAAGGGGAAACTTCCCCATTAATTTATATTTTTCATGTTTGGTATTTGGTTTTTTAGTAGACTGAGGATGAATCTCAAGATAAATGTAAAATTAAAAATAAGTGTAACATTGGGAGCAGAAGCGTGTATAAAATAAAAGCTACATAAATCATCACACTCTCTAAAGTCCATCTATTTCCTTCAGGAAAAAAGACCAGAAAGAATATTTCTCCAGGATGTCCCAGGATACCCAGCAAATAGTTTCTAAAATTTGTGAAAAGAGGGGTGAGTTTTGGCTACAGGTCTTTTAATTCTATGTGAAACTCTTTCTTTATATAGAACAGACTAAAAGCACTCCATAAACTGAAACTTTTCTATAAATATATGAAATAAAACTATATCAAGGGTAGAACCCAATAGTCTATAAATATTTATTAAACACCTACCAGGCATTGTGCTAAGAAACAGGGATACAAAAAACAAAAAGGGAAAGAGATATCCTTCACTCAAGGAGCTTACAATCCAATGAGGGAAAATAATGTTAAAAAAGGAAACTGAAAAGGGTAAGAAGAGCATGGTGAAGTCAGTCAAAGATGTCCAAAAGTAGTGCGGCCAGGTTAAAAAATTATGAGATGACTGAGATGAGCTCTCTCCTTAAATGGAAGTTTTGATTTGGTGGCCCCATCCACCAATCAGAGAGGCAGAGAATAGAGATGAGGTATAGAAGCAAAGCTGATAAGATCTTGTAGGATGATGTAATTATCCCAATAATATGCTTCCTAGGGCACAGTGGAGAAGGCAGTCAAAGAGGTCTCCAAGTAGAACAGCCATATTGGAAAATTATAACAAATAAATAAAAATAAATAAAATTCATTTAGAAATTGTTCAGAAATTGACAAAAGGAAAGAAAGATTACAGAATATTCACATTTTCACAGTGGACAACATATAGATGAACATGTTCAGTGCGTCTTTGATAGCAATCATGGGCTTCTGAAAAACAAAAAAAAGTAATTTCTGTACTGATTCTAGAGATCCTCCTCTTCAAAAGTTTCCTCATTTTGTTTGGATATAGAGGCTTGGGTAGTGGAATGAAAATTATTTTCATGGATCATGCATACCACATTATCTTATGTAAATAAATAGGAGGAATTATAATTTTATCCATATATTTATTGGAGGTAGAAGAGGCAATTTTAGTTGCAGGGAAATTACAAATGCTGGAAGCAGAAGGACCTTCTATAGTCATCTAGTTCATGTAGGTCCTGAGAAGGAATGATTTCTGAAACAATAATGAAAAAAAAGTAATTCAGTCTTTCCTAGAAATCTTGTTTCTGCCCCTATTCTTTACATTATCCATGTGAATTGATAAATGATTTGTTTTCCTTTTCTTTAATTCTGTAATTACATTTAAATGTAGAGTGGATAAGGTGTTGGAGGTAGAAAGACCTGAGTTTAAATCTATAATCAGTTACTTTCTGCTGTGTGACCCAGGACAACTCATTAAAAAAAAAAAACAACTGTCTGTCTTAATTCTCATCTCTAAAATGGGGATAACAATAATTAAAAATATTGTCATGTTGAGATTATCAAATAGTATCATATCAATGCTTCTACATGTAAGAAGAGTTTACTGATTTTCAGACACATTGGTTTTCTTAATTTTAATTAAGGCATTTACACAGTGTGATTTTTGAGCTATAAGCCATTTTAAATTATACATGTCTTAATAGATATATGTCACAGAGAGTAAATGAAATACTACAATTTTTTTCTTAATTATATTAGGAGATTCTTTTATTTTATCTGAAATGAAATTTTGAAATTATAGGAAATGGGAAAAAGTAATTAAGTCAAAATACTATTAACAAAGCAGTGAGAATCAGATTTGGAGCAGAAATGAACTGTGTAAGTCATAGTATTGTATCTATAATATTACACTTTTTAAAAAAAATAACCTAAAATGATCAGTGCACTAATAATTCATCCCTCCATTTAACCAAACCTCTATGATTGTTTAACTAAGTATCATTGTAATCCTAGACTGCATAGTAAGAAAAAAAAAAGAAAAAAAGGGATCTCTATACCCCAGATTTTCAAAGCTAATTGATGAGATGGGCCATATCTTCATGAAATGCATACTTGACAATGAAAGGTAGCATGTGAATAATTGAGGAGTGAGTGATATAGAAAGTAATTCAGAAAAATAGATCACATGGCTTGAAATAGGGAAAGAGTTCTGAAGGAGATTTGACTTGAGCTGGACGTCAGAGGATGCTTAGGATTCTGAATTAAGGATAGATTAGGGGACTGAATAAACAAAAGCATGTAATTACAAATGAAGATAATATTTGAGGATCAGTGAAAAAATTGGCTGGATCAGAGTATTTATGCAAGAGAAGAATAAGAGTTAAGGTTTAGATGAATAGGAACAAATTATGAAAATCTTTGAATTTCAGGCTGAGGAACTTAGTCTGTGTCATCTAGTCTGGTTGTTCTTAACCTTTTTTTTTTTTTTTTTTTTTTTTTTTGCCAAAGACCAGTTGTCAGTATAGTGCAATCTATGATCTCCATTTCAGGATAATGTTGTTATATTCATAAGGTGAAATAGATAGGAAAATAATATATTGAAATAAAGTTATCAAAATATTTTTTAAAAGGAGTGCACCCAAACCCCTAGGTCAAGGCGCTCAAACTAAGCAATGGGAAATCACTATTAGTTTTTGAGCACAAGAGTGCCATGATAACATAATTATTTAATGTTATAGATCCTGTAAAGATGTGCTCTGCTGCTGAAAATGTTAATGAAGCCTATCTTTGACCATTTTCATATGTTGGACAAATTGGAAGTATAGTAGGGGAATTACTTGGAAGGTCGCTAGAAGAGTCAAGATTGTGAACATTGCAAAATAAAACTTTTGTTTAATATATGAGCATCTTTTAAAATGGCAATTCCACTAGCGATGTAGAAATGAAGAACCCATTTGAAAAAAAAGACGAAATATCAGTTTGAGATGCATTGAGCATGATATCAATTAGAAGATCTTTGTGTATATCAATAAACAAAGATTCACATTTAAAACTCCAAAAGGAGACCTACAGATATCAACTTTGGAATCATATGGCAGTGGAAACCTTTGATTAAATGAGATTTCTAAGGGAAAATATGATGGGTAGGAAAAAGCAAAATCATTGTGAAAGACCTACATTGAATTAATGCCTGAGCAAAGAGGGACAAACAAATGGAACAACTTGTAAAACACCTGCTCGACAGTCTGTGGGTGTTGAACATATACTTAAAGTTTTATTTTGTCCTGCTTGCTTTCTGGAAGGAAGAATCTACCAGTCAGGCCAAAATGTCTTTCTGTCCAATCCTACCATGATGTTGAATATGTGACTTCACAATGAACCTAGACCTGAAATATTTCTGAAAACCCATAGTTTTAGAACACCAAACTTTACAAAGTAGTATACTAGAAGAAAGAGACAAATTAATTGCTATTTAAATATTAAGCACTACTCTTCCAACTCATGTGTATGTATGTCTCTGAAACTTAGCTAACTGTCAAGGCATGTGTCTACAGGACAAAATATTTCTTTTCCACTTCGCTTGATTGCTGGATTTCTTAGTCAAAAATAATTCTCAGCTAAAATCAATCTAGATTGTATCTTTTGTACAGAGAATCTTCTAGATTTATTATTTCATGACTATAACCCAATTATATAAGATTATCTCATGGTCATTTGTGGATGAAATTGGAATTAGAACTACAAATACACCAAAAATGGGATAAATACACCAGTATTTTTCTAGTATCTTTTTCCATCACATCAAGCACTGAAATCACTAGATTTGGATTTGAAAATCCTGGTCCCCAATGTAATAAATGAAAAATTGGGAAAAACATTAAAAAATGAAGTCAGGAAGAAGGGCTACACTAGACCAAGTATGCACAGAAGAGTTCTTAGAAAACAATGTAATTTTAAAAGCTTTGAGGGAAGTCTTAAAGAAGGAGAGCCACTGAATAATTAGAAAAGTTCATGCACAGGATTACTAAAAGAAAAAAAAGAAGTGATTGAGAAAATATCAATAACTAACTCTAAGTCAACTCTCTCATCTTTATAAAATCTTTATGAAAATACTTTTATATATATGTCAAGGGTGTTCTTGAAGAAAATATGAAAAGTGAAAAGATGACTTTTGCTAACATTTTCAACAGCAGTCTATATCTTCACAGAAATGCAATCGACTGAAGTGTGTGGAGAATACAAGACACTTATTTATTTTTTATAAACAAGACATTTGATTTAGTAGAACAAAATGCAGTGTTTCAGGGTCTTCTTCAAAAAGGTATCTTTCATGCAAATCATGAGATCTAGGCAGAATCCTTGAAAGATCCAATCACAGAGATGATTAATGGGAATGATCCTCTGATTATCAATTTTAAACAAGATATAAACACAAAAATAAATACATTCACAAAAGTCATATTTTCTCTCTTGATGTACATACATACAGGGTCCAAATGGAAGAAAAATTCTTTTTAGACAGTGAAGACTCTCAGATATTGAATGAAAGGTTTATTAAGTGCTTACTCTGAGCAGAGTACTTTGCTAAGTGATGGGAACAAAACTAGGAAAGTAAGATAGTCCTTGATTTTAAGGCACTCATATGCTATGATGGAGAGATAACATACAGATTTCAAATGCAAGTCAGATGCAAAGGCCCAATATCTTCACTGCGTTATGATGAAGATGATAATGTATCTTTTAAGATATCATTAATTTAATAAAAATCATCATTTCTGATGGACAATTTGACTATGCCAAGACTTTTGTGACAAGAAGATTTTTTTTCCAGATATTCAGGTTTCTGAGTCTACTATATAGAGAGAGGCTTGTGCCCCATAAAGGAAGTTTCCAGGTCATAATTCCATAATCAGATTAAAGTATCCAAGACAGTTCCTGAAACAACAAAATTCCACTAATTACAATAGCATTTCATAGGGAGAAATACAAAAATTGCAAATTTAATTGATAACAAGCAAATTTGACTATAAATTACAAAAGCATGTCCATTCCCCCTTGACTGATAGACTGATAGCCTTGTGAGAGGTTAAAATATTGTAACTTAGATGATTCTGCTTTTTTTCTGTGAAAGGCTATCGATCCTTAAAGTGAAATGCTTAAGTGTAAGATTTCATAGGACCCATCTCAGTTAGGAAGTCCCAAGGAATCTCATGAACAAAGATTCCAATAGGATTTTACTATTCCCTTTGTAGAAATAAATGTCAATGAATTGATTATTGATTATAAACTGATTAGATACTCTGCTTGTTGTGCTTACAAAATATCTTTAATTTATATAAATGAAGTGAAGCTCATAAGTGAAATTGTCTTGAGGGCCAGGCACAAAGAAACTAAGGAGACTCTTGTTATATAAAAATTAACTATTTATTGAGAATGTGAGGATAAACAAAAGGATTTCTAACTCTAAGGTATTCCAAATCCACCCAAATAAAATTCCCTGGTTCCACAAGGGACTGCTTCTCCTCTTTTCACAGGCTTAACTGATCCTTTCTGATCTGACTAACTCAAGTTTTCCCTATTCTACAATAACACTAATACTATTATTAATAGACAGTCACTCATGTTTCCCAAGTTGGAAAAGGAAAATCACTTAGCTCCTTCAGGTTTTTCCCTCCTTTTCTTCTATCTCAGATAAAAGAAAGAAAAGAAGATGTCACCTCCTCTCAGCACTGAGAGAGGGAGTAACTGTTCCCCCAGAGTAAATGCCACACCCTAGAGACTGACTGTCACAGAAAAACCATTAAACTATCAACTTTTGAAACTGACACTGTCTCAGATCTTTTAAAACTCCAATTATTTCTTAAGCCAGCTTCTCTACTTCTTATCTCTAAAGTAATATAACAAGACATAATTTCTACTATCATTCTTATACCTTACACAATAAATTATTTTTATTATTAGTGTTATTATAGTTTAAAGAAAACTATATCCTATTATATACTTAACCCAACTATTTTCACCTATTCTACAGATGGATGCTAGGACCAGCTTGGAAGTGTGATATTGGAAATTTGAGGGTCCTTGAATTAATTTTGAAGTCCTTGATCTAAACTTCCTGGAGACATTTAGGACTCTTTCAAAACTACATTTCCCATGATTCCACTTGTTATGAGGTGGACAGGAAGTGGGATAACATAGACTGAGGTATAAAGACTCAGGACTTGATTGGTACTCTCTCTCTTTCCTGCTGAAGCAGCTTGGTGAGCAGAGGTATGGCATGGCATTTGAACTAAATCTCAATAGGCACGTGGCTTCATTTTTCTAAATGACTTTCAATAAACCCTTTGAAACCATGATAATTTTAATTCTGTCCCTCTATATTAATTGTATTTGTTACAGAAGCAGGGATTCTAGGAAACACCATTAAGGTAGGTGTTGGCCCAGGGTTTCTTTTCTATATTTCATACTTAGGACAATCACTTCCTGGGGTATAGAGCAATTATCAAGTTAATGACAGAAACCTATATCAGCAGCCATATAAATACCAGATTCAAATAGTAAGAGAAAGGAAAGGACCACTAGGATCCTTCCTAAAACTGCTATCTGCAGCTGCCCCCGCTATCCCATCTTCCTTTTCTGAACAAGGATGCAATTACACCAGACCTTGGTTAGTGATGATAATTGTTTCTATTTGAAATTTAAATTCTATTATACTCTAGGGTTAGGGATCTTTTATATCTCATCAAGTATTGCTTTATTTAAATAGTGATACAAAATTACCAATGATTATGGTTCTGTTATCATATTGTTCTTTTTGAAGGAATAATTAATGCCTCTAGTAGAAACAACCCAGAGGGAGACAACAGTCAACTTATGTTAGATCTGAAAAGTTCTCAAGGGCTAAGTCAAGGGTAGGATAGGAACCCATTATACATTTCACAGAGACACCATTCAATTCCAAATGTCCATCCTCTGGCATTGATCCAACCAGGGGTCCATCCTAGCCTTTAAGTCTTCCACCTTGGTGGGAGTTCCTCATCACCTATTGTCAAATATAGTATGTTAAATTATTGCTCTATAATCTAATGTTGGTCCAGGGAGGTTGAGGGTGGAGGACATTTAATTAAGAAAAGTTTTATACAAAAGATATGAAAAAGCTGAGTCTCAAAAGAAGAAAAGAATTGTAAGAGCCAGAGGCAATAAGGGAGTATATTCCAGTTATGGGTGAGGGACCATGCTAAAGGACAGAATTAAATATCTTTTGTATCAGGAACAACACTAAAGCCATTTTGGCTGGTCCACAAAGAGAAGGAACTTGGGGAAAATATTTATTCATAAGACTGGAGTGATAAGTGTGATTCTCAAAACCTTTAAAAATCCAACAAAAATAATTTTAATTTAAAAGTAGTAAAGAGTCACTGGAGTTTATTTAAAAGGAAAACCACATAATCAGATCTCTGCTTATGGCAAGTCATTTTGGTTGTTTTGTGGAGAATGGATTAGAGCAGTGATGGGCAAACTATGACCCACAGGCCTGAAATGTTCTATCTGGCAATGCAACATTATTCCTAATCTGATTAATACAATGAGTAGGATACAATGCAATGAAACTTCGAAAGAGTTGCCTTAGAAACAGCCTGACAGATGAGCATTTCCTTTCCTTTGGCCCCCTCTTTAAAAAGTTTGCCCATCACTGGATTAGAGTGGTTCAAAAGGAACAATAGATTTTTTAAAAAAAGGAACCAAAAGAAGGAAGGAAGGAGGCTAGTCTTTTGGAAAGAATGAGTACTATACTATTACCTCTGGTATATTAAAATATTTTTTAAACATCTTGTCCAGGCTTCTCAACATCAGCTATTATGCTGAACTTGTATAGAAAATAAACCTGAAGAAAACAACTCTTTTGTACTTAGAATTCTTTGCCCTGTTTTCCTGATTGCCAATGCCTCCAATTGCCCCCTACATCCAGGCTTGTGCTCCAGCTATGATTCCCTTAATTCTCAACCACCACAATGATGTCACATGTCTTTTTCTTCTCCTTTTTTTCCATTGGAGAGAGAAAATAAGTTGGGAGTATGGTGAAAAAATACGTTGCAAATACGATTTTGGAGTAATAAATAAAAAATCCAATTTAAAGACTGCTTAGAAGTCTTATGCCTGTATGTCATGTATACTTATATGAAAGTTGAAAGAATTCACTAAAATTAAGATTAGATAATAAAAAATAAATTATTGACTTGGGAGTAATTTTAGAACAGTCTGTCTATGCAATCATTTCACTGATAAGTTGAGGTCAAAGTTAATACCAAATTGGAAGAAAAAGATAGGGATAAAAAGTTTTATTATGGTGGCTAAAGTTGTTGTTTAGTCATTTTCAGTCATGTTCTAATCTTCATGTCACAAATTGGAGTTTTATTGGCAAAGATACTGGCATTGTTTGCCATTTCCTTCTCTAGCTCATTTCACAGATGAGGAAGCTGAGGCAAACAGAGTGAAGTGAATTACCCAGGGATATATAATTAGTAAATGTTTGAGGCCAGACTTGAACTCAGAAGATGAGTCTAGTCTTCAGTCCAGGCATTTTAATCATTAATACAGCTTTCTTTGTGACACAGCTGATTAAAATGATCTTCAACTATTTAAACAACTGAGAAATAGACAAACTTAAAGAAATTGGCCCAAATTCTCTTCTAAGTAGGTAAGTTCCTAAGTCAAATTGAACCAAGTCAAAAACAATTATCAAAGCTTGGAGATGAAAGACACTAGAAAACACTTTGCTTCATCTAGTTGAAGAGATAAGGCAAGTAAGGATAACATTTGTTTAGAGTATGAGTTCATTTGCAGAAATTATAAAGACCCTCATAGAAAATTATAAGTAGTTTCAGCCCCAACCCACAATGAAAATAGATGAAGGGACAATAAATTTACAGTGAGCTTATTTAAGATTTAAGTTAAGATATTTAATCTGAGAACAATGATAGATGAAATTGGAAAGTGAAAAATAGAGTAAAATGGAATATATCTATAGACATTTCTGTCATAATCTGTTTTTATCAATAAAAATTGAAAATGACTATCATTCTATGAAAATACGATAATATCATTTTAAAATAATCAAATTAGTAAGACTGGCAGAATCTGACCTGCCAAAAACATGGAGAAAATATCCATATTGAGAATTAAGCAATTAAAAACTTGGCTCAAATTTTTAAGTTTTCCAAGAGGTATTCCTGAAAGAACATAAGTCCTCAAATGTGCTACTTTTATCTCCAAAAAAAAAAAAAAACCAGCAACAATTACTGATCTATGTGTCTGTCTCATTTCTACAAAATTGCAAAATTTTAATGAAAATTTTCTTATGCATATGTTTTGGATATGAAAAGAAATAGAATTTCTGAAAAAATTATAGTGTACCACATCTTCTAAGTCATTTAAGTGAATTAGTCATATAGAGAACAGAATATAATATGTTTATCAATAACAGCAAAAACAAGCATACATTTGGTTTAATTGATCAAAAGGGAGACAAATGTTTAATTCATATACTAAGCTGCTATTCATAAGTTAACCTTATACAAAAATTTATGACATTAGGATCACAGAGATAACTATTTAACAATCTACCAGTGAAGACATAATCTGTTATTTTGATACCCAGGGGAATACCACCAAATATACCATCAGCTAAATTTTGGAGAAAAGATGACAAAGTCAGAGACAGCAAGAAACTCTAACCCCAAAGTTATATAAGTAGCTTATGTGGAGGAAAGGAAGTCATATGATTGTGTAGCTCAGTTCTTGTCATTCTTAGCACCGAAGACATCTGAGATTGTACCGACTTATAACTGACAACAATTAACAGAATTTTTGTCTGTATTGTAACTTTGTCCCTAAGTAGCTGTGATCATACAGCTCAATATCTGTCATGCTTATGGATGCAAGAGGGAGAAGCACCTAAAAAGGAATTATCAATTGAGCTTGTTTGCTTCTCTTTTCTAAAATATGAAGCAAAAATTTTGCATCGAGTTTTCACATCTATCACCAATCTTGCATGGCATTAAATATGTCAGTTATGAATAAATACCAAAATGATGACCAAGGTTTTGAGTGAATTTGGTTGTACACGGTAACATCAATAAAGAACAATGATCAACTGTGAATGACAACTATTATCAGAATGCAAGGATCTAGGGCAACTCCAAGGGGCTAATGACAAAAAAAAAAAAGAACCATCCACTGTCAAGGAATTGAAGTGTGAATGCAGATTGATATATATTATTCTTTACTTTATTTCATCCATGAAATTTTCTTTAGTGTTAGTGACATGTGTCTTCTTTCAGAAAACGATGAACATGGAAATATATGATAACACAACTTACAACCTATATTACATAATTTTTTTGTCCTGGGAGTGGGGATGATAGAGAGAGAATACAGATCACAGAATATCAGGAGAAAAAAAAACTATTAAAATTATATTAACATTATCTTTTAAAAGAGATTGATAGAGGAATTCTTTATCAATCATTCCAAGTAAAGGACTGAAGACACGAGTGAAAACAAAATAACTCTCAAATTTTAAAGAAATATTTTGGGTGAAGAGCATCACGGAATAAAATGTCAGAAAAGAACAATCAACCAATATTTATAAATAAGATAATAGGAAAGAGGGTGGATTCAACATAAGGACTATGAGAGTGAATCAAAGGTCTAATAATAAAATGAATGGAATAAATGAAAGAACGGGGTACTAAGTTATAAGTATTAAATCATGTAAATAGAACGAACATGTTAGAAGGGAAACAGGAAAGCATTACCAAAAATACTAGATTCACTGAAAAAACTAGAGAAAGTAACACTAAAAGTACTTAATAGTGCAGCCAGAGATATAGGGACAAATTCAAAAGACCAAAAAAGTGAAATAATATATGAGAGATCCAATATCAAAACTGCTAACCTGGAAAATGTTTTTACTCTCTTGAAAGCATCATAAAACAAAAACAACAACAAAAATATCAATTCCATCTCTTTTAAATGAAAGAATATTGTATATTGTAACTAGATTATAAAGACACAATTCATAAGCAACTACATGGAAAAGGCCTTAGATTTAAGATTTCCAGAAAGATATTTTTGAATCTCCAAAACTTCCGTGGCGTAAAGAAAAATGTTATAGTATATCTGAAAGAAATTCGCATACCAAGAAATTCCCAGTCAGAATCACATAGGTTTATGCCACAGATATGAGAAAGAAAAATAAATTGCAATGCTATACACTAATTAAATAAACCATTTTAAGTATGAAGAAAGCAAGAACAACAACCCTGGAACCAGATGGATTTTAAAATGTATTCTATCTCTTAACCCTCATTATACATAAATTGTTTCCAAAAAAGAAAAACAGAGCCATGAGATGCTTTTATACCCTCATTTTATGGAATGAATGAGATACAGATAAACAAACCAAGGAAAGAAAGTAATGACCAATATAGTAAATGAATATAGTTGAAAATATGATATAAAATAAGAGACTACAATATCCATTAAAATAATTTAGTCAGAAGATATAATTTCAGAATATCTTTTACATAAGGTATACAAAAATAGTTCCATAACAAAAATGCAAATATGATTGATTAAATTAATAATCAAAATTATGAAAAAATGCATTATTAAATATAAAATAATTTTATAAAAATTTGTTTAAAATGTGATATTTTATGCAATATAATAGAATGGATTATCTAAAAAAGGCATTGTTTTAGTAGGTTCCCTTGAAAAATTTTATTTTATGTTACAATAATTTCTAGATATTAACCACTAATCCAGGCAGAAACATAAATGTTCTCTTCTAAGAAAATAATAAAATTAAACAGCAACTGATGTTCGCAAGAAGCATATCTGAATGAAGATGAAAATTCAGAGCAGGAGGTGGAGGATGAGCAGTAAATGAATATCTTGTAAAAGGTCCTTTTGGTGATTCCCTATTCTTTAATTTTTTCCCTTAAAGCATTTCATATTCTTTTGTACACAATTAAAGAGCAGTAGCAATTGGAAAATCTTGGGTAAAGCAGTAGTACAAAGGAGAAAGGAGACAGATTATTTCTTCTTCCATTGTCTTCTTCCTGAACTTAATGCCAATTGCACCTAATCTAAACCTACTATATAAGCCAAGGAAATGTGCTGGTATGCATGAAATGTAAGAATAATATTTTTTTTAATATCCTCTCTGGAGGATCCTTGAAAAAAACAAAAATATTTGATATCCAAAGGAGTTTATCTAAATGTACATGGCTCATTTTTCTCTTTCTTTGATCTCTTTGGATTATTGATTTATTAATAGTATGGTTGGGTCAAAGGTATGTATTGAACCTTTGATACTGTATGCTTTATCCAGAAGTTGCTTTTTTTCTTTTATTTGGTTTTTTATATTTTTGATTTCCCTTTTGACAATTGATTCATATACCTCATAACTCAGCCATGTATCCCTGGGTGATCTGTATGTTGGTCAATATCCTCCTCAGTGGGGATGGTATTATTGTTGTAAAATTCTAGATTCATAGGAATTATTTCTTGTTTGAGAGTAATTTTAGGATAAGAAACTTGCAACCTCCCAGAAACAAGAAAATGAACTCTTTGGAGAAGGCGCCATGGAGATGCCTGCAGAAACCACACCCACTGCAACAAAAGATACAGAAAGAACTTTGGGATGTGGTAAAATTTAACTATGGGGGGTTGAACACATTTATTTTGAATGTAAATTCTTATGCCAAAGGGGATTGCCCCCAATTGGTTTTTTATCAATGAATCTAATATTGGTTTTGTTCCCTTTCTCTTTTGTTTCCCTCTTATCCCCAAATTATTGTATTTTCCCCTTAGAAACTACAATGTCATATGTACTTCTAGTTCAAGATCTTTAGAGAGATAAGTTGGTATGTATATTGATTCATTGAGGAAACTAGGTGTGTAAATCTGGAAGATTTCTACATGCTCATTTTCCCATTGGATCACAGGGGGGATAGCATAATTAGAATCTCCTCCCTAGGACTCCAAATCCCAGCTTCCCGTGTCCCTTCTCACATTACATCCTTACGTTTGAAGATAAAGTTTTGTGTGTGACACTGCCCCTCTTTCTTTTCCCCCTAACAAGGCTTGGAAAACTTCTCTTTACTCATTACTTCAAGTGATTATTAATAAATCTTATAAAATATAATACTTGGAGTTATTGGATATTAATTTAAGTCTGATAGTATAAGTTAGTCTCTGCTTAGGGAAAGGTTCCAAGTGGCTTTCCAGGATATCTGAACCAGTTCACAACTCTAGTAATAGTGCTTTAATATACTTGTTTTCCCTGAATCCCTTCAGCATTTGTTATTTTCTTTTTCTGTGAAATTTGTCAATCTGATGGTATGAAGTAGAATATCAGAGTTTTTTCAATTTGCATTTCTCCAATTAGCATAATCTTAATTAGGATTTTCCAGAAATGAGAATACTGGGCTAGGCCTGCAATGATATAATAGAGGAAGAAGACCACACAAATGAGCAAATGTTCAGAGATATAATAGGTAAGGCACATTAGGGAAATAAAGACTATATATGTTTGTGTGTGTGTTTGTGTATATGTATATATGTGCATGTACATGTCTGCATGTATTTTGTGAAAGAAAAAAACAGAAAGAGACAGTGGTGAGGTGCTGGGAATATTTAAACCAATAAGCAAGACAATCCTTGGCATTATAGAGTTGACATCCAAAATGGACAAAAGCAGCACATAAAGGTGAACTATAAGGGAAAGAGTATGTCATATACCTAATCTCTTAGATTAATCTATTTTTAAAGTTTGGATAATTACTGCTTTGTGGTAGAGTCTGAGATATGCTAGGAGATTCCCTCTCCATATTTTTCATTATATCCTTAAGATTCTTGAACTTTAGTTCCTCTAATTGAAATTTTATTTTTTCTAGCTCTGTAATGAAATGTTTAAAAAATATGACATTAAATAGGTAAGTTAGTTTAGGTAGTATTTTTCTTTTAATTATATTGGTTTGACCTATCCCTGAACAGTTAATATTTTTCTAATTGTTTATCTGTCTTTAGATGAAAACTATTTTCTGACAATATATGCCTTCCTAGATTTTCAGTTATCTAGGATAAGGATTATGAAATTTTAAAAAAAAGGTCTTCTAAAAAGCCTTACATTTATTAGAAGCATGAAAAATATTTTATGAAGTATTTTTTAAAATATTTGTGTGGAAAAAGATAAAATACATCTAATTGCTAAAAGTAAAAATTAAGATGATAATCGTTATGGACAATAAAATGAAGTAGGAGGAGATGGACTTTAGAAACAATGACAATTTCAAAGGAAAAAAATTGTGGGCACCATATCTTTAAAATGATATGCATTGCATGAGGGGGAACTATACTTTTCTTTTTAAAGCAATCAAACAATAAATTTTTGAGCAACTACTCTAATAGTACATTCTCTTATATTTATGTTAATTTAATCCTTAATCCAATGAATTTAATGAATGTAAGTTCAAAGAGAGGAATAGAAATAAATGGCAAGGGTGGGGTGGTTGGTATAGAGAAGAACTTATTTGAAAAAAAATTCCTAGTACCTTATAATTCACTAGATATTTGTTTGGAATGAAGTAAAATATTTTTAAACAGACAATTTAATTTTTAAATATTTTGATTATTTTTATAAATAATATATGGTGTTAGAAATTTTTATTATGCTCAAATATATTTGCTGAACTGAAAACTTATTGATCCTCCTCACAGGGCTTTAGAAATGTCAAAAATTAAGGAGGCAGCAATAACCCTTTTAGGGTCATATTAAGTAACCCTACACTGACATTGTTCCCCCTCACATAATACTCTCTTCTATACCTTTCACCCCACCAAAAAGGGTCCCAACACCTACTCTAGGTAGATGGCTCTATTAATAGGTACTATTAGGGCTATAAACAAATATAACCTATGTTCTTATTCATTGGTAAAAGATATATGTACATCAAAAAAAAGCAACATTCTTCCGTAATATGATATTAAATATAAATAGAACATACTTTAAAAGTCAATAAATCCTGTGGCTAGAAAAATCAAAGGGGTCTCCATAGATGAGAGTACTAAGCTAGGATTAGAATGATATCAAGGAAGAACACTTCATGCAACGAGCAAATGTGAGGGAAATAATGACTGTGTGTATGTGTATTGTGTGAGTGTGTAAAAAAGTGAGAGAGCGAGAAAGAACAGGAAAGTGTGAGAGTGAGGGAAGGTGGAAAAATGTGGGTTATAGATAAACAAACAAGACAGTCTTGGACATTAAGGAGCGGACATCCAAATGGACAAAAAAAACACATAAAGGTGAGTGAGAAGGGAAAGAGAAAACAAGCATGACTTAGAGAGGGCTAGAGAGTGGCAACGAGGTTGATTCTGAACAAAAAGCAAGAGTTAGAGGATTCAGGACAGGTGTTCCAGAGGGTGGAGGTGTTCCAGATAATGGCAAGAAAGAAAGTTGTATAACATAGAGATGACCTAAGGAAAAGTAGACAGAAGCTATCTGTCAGGAACAGATTTAATGTTGGGCTTTAACATTTTTTGTCCTGATGTTAGCCTTAGGAATTGGTTCTCTGCTCTAAATGAATGTTTACCTAAAATACTTCTCCTTTCAGGGTGATATTGATGATCATGGAAGTTAGCAAGAGTTTTTTTTTGTCCTTTGTTTAAAAGAGGATCAATGACATCATGAGATGATACCTTGACTGTCCCACAAATTAGATTAAGTGAGTTAGAGTTGAAGAAAGTCATCAACCTCATTTTCTCTTCCAAAGTCAGCAAAGTTTAGTGGCAAAGACAAAAGTCTTGAGGAGGAGTGATGGTCTGAAAGAATTGGATGACCTTCGTATCTGCAGTGTCTGGTCAAGCTCTGTACACTCCTCAGCAATTGCTTTAGTGGCCTCCATGACCTCTGGAACAAATTGTTCTGATTTATCCATTCCACTAAATGTGGCTACTGTGCATGTTATATTTTCTTGAAGCCACAGATGAGATTTGAGTGAAAGGTAAATACCAAATTTGGATGAGCATCCCTGAAAAGGGCTCAGCAAACCCTCATACCAGAGGAGCTAGTCCTCTCTAAACACTCCATACACTTTTCAAAGTAAACTAAAGTAAGAGTGACAGAAACACAGAGAAAGAGAGAGAATAAATTGCTTCTTATTCTCCATTGGCTAGATTAAACCACCCTGGGAGAAGAGAGGCCACTGGAATAAAAAAATTCAGTAAGATTTCCAATGAACTGCTATATATAGTTGAAAATTAAATATATAGGCACTCCTTATGTCATGATTTTAGTCTGATCTCTCCTACACAAAAGAATGTGATAACGGGAGGCTAGATGAAAAGGGTGCTAGAGCACAGGTAGTATTTTCAGAGGTTTTCTTTTCAAACTAAGTTTTCTGGCCACAAAATACATTACCTCCCTATGGGAAATCAGCATCTCATACCAAGAGAACTCCAATTACTGATGCAATTTTTGCATTTTTTTGAAAAATAGACACACACATATCTCTAATAAATAGATGTGTATATATAAATACACACATATATGTATATGTATGCACATATGTGTGAATGTGTGTGTGTGTATAAACAGTACCAGTTTATGAAATCTGTCCTGTGGAAAAAAAAAAAACAGCGACTGCATTCTGCTGGTATTCCAATTAGTCTATAGATCCTGTGTTCCCAACATGATGATAATACAATCAGTTTGATTAATGCATTGCAAAAGAGACTTCCATTCACACAGTCCCTTAAGATAGAACAGCAATGGGATGATTCTGATGTTATCATCATGTAATTAGTAAGCCTCTAAAACACTGGAAGACTCTTTTGGATAAACACCCAGCAGTTTGGCTGCTTATCTGCATTTTTCAAATCTGGTCTATTGTGGGGAAAGTTTGTCAAGAAAGGACTGCTCGGCAGTATTTCACAGTTTTATTTTGCAGTTCTGCAGAGGGACATGAAAAATGATTAACACATTTTTCTCTGTAAAAGGTAATGCAGCTTCCCACAACCTCCCCAAAAGTTCAGCAGAGAACAGGATCTATTTTTCTCCAAGTTGGTTCAGTCATCCCTAAATATTTATTTTGTGGGCAGTATACAGAAAAATAGAATGAAGAACATATTTTATAATGCTAGCAACCACTTTTTGTAACCTATTTCACAAATAAAGGAAATACATTGCTATTTCTTACTTCCCATTTGTATATCATGCTCATAATTAATAATATCTATTCTAATACTAGCTCTCATATAATCTCAACATTTAGGTAAATAAGGAAGCCAAATCATTCAAATGTTTAAATAAAATATTATTGTAAATAATTTATATGATGACATTTGGAAGTGGGGCATAGGTTGCAGAGTTCATAACTAAACCATAACAAATTTGTAATTTAACAACAATTCATCAAAATTCAAGTACCTACTCTGCAAAAAAAACAAAACAAAACTTTGCTATGCACTAATGACATAAAGAGAAAAATTAGAATTCCTGACTTCAACGTTATTTTACTGACTATTGTAGGAGAAAAGAAATGAGAGAGTAGAGATAAAATAAAATTAATACACAAATATGAAAATACCTAGTAGTTTGAGGAGAGATATGAAATTAACACCTGAAGAGAAACATGATAGACTAAATGGAAAAAGTAGTACCTGAACTGTACTTTAAAGAAAAATAGGGGCAATGACAAGTAGACATTCCAGGAATAAGAAGCAATTTGTGAAAATTCATATAAGTAGGAAACAGAATGTGGAAAGGGAGGCAGTGATAATTCATGTCCTAATTTATCAGAAGGGAAGAAATAGAATAAAGTGAAATGGAACTAGTCCTTTCAGAATCAGATTGTGAAAGACAAGGTGTTAGGTAATCAACAAAAAGTATAGAACAAAGGAATGAAATGGTCAAATTTGGGCCTTAGGAAGATAATTTTGTCACTTATATAGAGGAGGAATCAGAGAAGTGATTTGAGGTGGGGAGAGGAATTATTATAATATTTCAAGGAAGAGACTGGAGGGTCTGAACAAAGGTGATAACTATGTGTTTGGAGAGAAGAGGAAGACATGCTATAGATGATATTATTAAAAAAAGGCAACAAGAGGGGTGGGGGAATGAGTTAGGAAATGGCCAACAATGATATTGCAGCAAGTACTTTGTTGATTGCTATGATGGTGGGATGAGCAACCAAAATAGAAATGTGTGATATATGGGTAGCTTAAATGAGAAAGAATATTAGTTCTGTTTTGAATATAATTGAATTTGATATTCTAATGGGACAACAGGTAGAGGAATTTGGCAGGAAGTTATAAATAGAGGAAGAGTATTCTACTAACCAATTAATGTTAAATATATAGATTTGGAAGTTACTCACATAGAGATGATAATTGTATCTTTGGGAGCTTATAATGTCTCTGGGAGAGTGAATATTGAAAAAAGAAGAGAAATGGACAAATGACAACCATTCTAATAAAATGGGAAATGGAAGATGACCCTACAAGGGAGACTAAAAAGGTAAAAGGGGTTATATAAGAAGAAAACCAGGAGGGAATAGCATCACAAAAAACAAATGAGTGTATAGAAGGAAGGAGTAGCCAAAAAGATTAAAAACCACTAGAAAGGTCAAGGAGACATGGGAATTTTTAAAAGGCAAATGAATGAATCAGTTAGAAGAATGTTGCTAACCTTGAAGAGAACAGAAGTCTGATTATAACAGATCAAGATATGAATAGGTTGTGAGGAAGTACAGGGAAAAAATAAGTGTCTTTTCTAAGAGTTTGATATCATAAAAGGCTAAAATATGACTAGTCCTTTCAGGATTAGGCAAAAGATTATATTTTAGGGGGTGGAATGGGAATGGGGAAATTTAAATATATTTTCTCCAGTTTGGAAGTAGCAAGTATAAAAGGAGAGACTGAAGAAGAGAGAAGATAATTATTTTAAAGTTATTAGCCATTTTTTACCTCCTATTATTTTTAGTATAAAATATAAAATCCTCTGTTTGCCTTTTCAAACTCTTCCTAATTTGGACTCATCCTACACTCCACATTTCTTAGATGTTATTCCCCATCTTTTACTCTGGAATCTCAGTGACATTGTCCCCCTTGTAGTTCCTTGAAAAAGACTTTCTACCTCCTAACTGCAAATTTTCACTGTTTTCTGTATCTGGATTTCTGTCTGTCTTCATCTTTGTCTCCTGACTTCCCTAGTTACTTTCACATGCCAACCAAAACCCTGCCTCCTACGGGAACTTTTTTCTGACTTCCTCTCCAACCACCACTCCCTTAATGCAAGTATCTTCCTTCTGTAGTATATCCAGTTTATCCCATCTACTGATTGTTTGCACATAATCTTTGAATGATGTTTCCCTCTTTTTACCCTGAACACTTAAGAATAAAGCTGATTTTTTCCCCTTTCTTTGTGTTGGTAGTGATTAGTACAATACCCTTGTATATAGTAGGAGCTTGGTGAATGTATAGTAAGAGCTCCAAGTTGATGACTTGAAGACTCAACTTGGGGACCAGAGTCAAATTAGTCTATATTGGCTCATGTTACCCACATTCATTTGACAGGAAGTGTCCCTAATTTTCCATTTCCATGTATGGTTAATAAGGTACTTAGCTATCATATCTTATTATACAACTATAACTTAATTAAAATAATAAGATTTGTGACATAAATGGTTGAACTAAAAAAGCACTTATTAAGCATATTGTAAATGTATGTCACTTGCTGATCATTAGCTATACAAATGGAAAATTAGGGATACTTCCTGTCTAATAAGTCATCACATATGGCCAGTTTATCTAAGATGGAGGTACCCACAAAAGAGACAACAGAGACTTGCTTCTGGCATAAAACATTTTATTTTCCTCTAGCAGAGCATAAGTGGAGTCTCTTTCCATTGACTGCTTAGATGAAACAGGCTTTAATTTTCAGATTGTTAGATTGACATAATTGCCCTCCCTTTTCAGGGGCGAGAATCTCATTCATTCATAGCATGAGTACCATGATTTAAGGAGAATCAGAGGTTTACTTCCTCCTCTCCTTTAGACCCCTTAGCCCCGAAAATTGACCTTGGAGTTTTTGACTATTTCATTTATCCTTTTCTGTTCTAGAAGGAGGTGGTAATCCTAGACGAAGAAATTCGAGTAATGATGACCTTAAAGAAAAGTTTTCAGGCTAAATGTTGTTGTATCCCAGAAAAGAAGTCGTAAGAAAATTTCTAGAACTAAAATTCAAGAAAGCTTTTGGATGTGGAATTTGAGGGGATTATAATATATAGAAATTAAGTTAAAATTATAAACCTGATATAAATGCTCTCTACAGAGTTAGAGGTGGGGTGGATGTGGGTTACTCCTAAATGTTCAGGAGAACATTTGCTCTTGTTTTATTTCTTAGATAAACATTTCTTTTTTTTTAATTAAACCTAATTAATTAATTAGGAATATTTTCCATGGATACATGATTCATATTCTTTCCCTCCCCTCTTCTCATCCCCCTCCCATAGCCAGTGAGCAATTCCACTGGGTTTTACATGTGTCATTGATCCAGACTTATTCCAATATTATTAATATTTGCACTAGGGTGATAGTTTAGAGTCATAATGGCAAACCCATGACTGCCACACATAGCCATTTTGATGACATGCAGCCACGTGCAGCCACATACAAAGAAGTATGGGGCCACATGCTGAGGATGAAACATTTGCTGTGCACTATAGATAACGATTCTACCTATATTAATATATTATAATATATATTTATTTACCTATTTTGGTTTATTAATAAAGTTATATATCACAATTATGCATTTTTGTTATTTAAACTATAAATATCTCAAAATTATGGTGTTTTTTAATCAAAGTGACACACCACCTAAGAAAAAAACCATAATTCCGTGATATATATAGTTTATATATAGTTTTATATATGTATATATATATAGTTATATATATAGTTATATATAGTTTTTGGCAAATTTTGACACACCAAGCTCAAAAAGTAGCCCATCAATGCTTTAGAGCAGTGGTTCCCAAACTTTTTTGGTCTGCCACCCCCTTTCCAGAAAAAATATTACTTAGCCCCCTGGAAATTATTTTTTTTAATTTTAATAGCAATTAAAGGAAAGATAAATGCACCTATGGCCATCACCACTCCCCTAGATCACCGCAGGTAGCACTCACTTTGGGAATCACTGCTTTAGAGTCTACATCCCCAATCATATCCCCATCAACTCATGTGATCAAGCAGTTGTTTTTCTTCTCTGTTTCTGCTCCCACAGTTCTTCCTCTGGATAGGGATAGCTTTCTTTCTCATAAGTCCCTCAGAATTGTTTGGGATTACTGCATTGCTGCTAGTAGAGAAGTCCATTATGTTCAATTGTACCACAGTGTATCAGTCTCTGTGTATAATGTTTTCCTGGTTCTTCTTTCATTCTGCATCAATTCCTGGAGGTTTTTCCAGTTCACATGGAATTCTTCCAGTTCATTATTCCTTTTAGCACAATAGTATTCCATAACCATCAGATACCATAATTTGTTCAGCCATTCCCTAATTGAGGGGCATCCCCTCATTTTCCAATTTTTTTTCCACCACAAAGAGCACGACTATAAATATTTTTATACAAGTCTTTTTCCTTATTATCTTCTTGGGGCATAAACCCAGCAGTGGTATTCCTGGATTAAAGGGTAGGACGTCTTTTAAAGTCCTTTGGGCATAGTTCCAAATTGCTCTCCAGAATGGGTGGATCAATTCACAATTCCACCAGAAATACATTAATGTCCTAATTTTGCGACATCCCCTCCAACATTTATTACTTTCCTTTGCTGTCATGATAGCCAGTCTGCTAGGTGTAAGATTGTACCTGAGAGTTGTTTTAATTTACATTTCTCTAATCAGGAGGGATTTTGACCATTTTTCATGTGCTTAGTG
The DNA here is from genome assembly GCF_016433145.1 of Gracilinanus agilis. Lineage (NCBI taxonomy): Eukaryota > Metazoa > Chordata > Mammalia > Didelphimorphia > Didelphidae > Gracilinanus > Gracilinanus agilis. The sequence continues at coordinate 582,356,438 of NC_058132.1, forward strand.
ATAATTTTGATTTCTTTATCTGAAAATTGCCTATTCATGTCCCTTGCCCATTTATCAATTGGAGAATGGCTTGTTTTTTTTGTACATTTGATTTAGCTCCTTGTAAATTTGAGTAATTAGACTTTTGTCAGAGGTTTTTGTTATTAAGTTTTCAATTTTTCCCAAAGTTATTCCTTCTCTTCTAATTCTGATTGCATTGGTTTTGTTTATACAAAAACTTTCCAATTTGATGTAATCAAAATAATTGAATTTACATTTTGTAATATTCTCTATCTCTTGCTTGGTCTTAAGATCTTTCTTTTCCCATAGATCTGACAGGTATACTATTCTATGTTCACCTAATCTATTTATAGTTTCCTTCTTTATATTTAAGTCATTCACTCATTCTGAATTTATCTTGGTATAGGGTGTGAGATGTTGCTCAATTTTCCCAACAATTTTTGTCAAATAGTGGGGTTTTGTCCCAAAAGCTGGGATCTTTGGGTTTATCATACGCTGTGAGGTCATTTACCTCAATTCTATTCCACTGATTCTCTCTTCTCTCTCTTAGCCAGTACCATATTGTTTTGATGACCACTGCTTTATATTACAGTTTAAGATCTGGTACTGCTAACCTCCATCCTTCACATTTTTTTTCATTTTCATTGCTATTTTTGATCTACAGTTCTTCCCAATGAACTTTGTTATCATGTTTTACAATTCAATAAAATTGTTTCTTGATAGTTTGATAGGTATGGCACTGAATAAGTCAATTAATTTGGGTATTATTGCCATTTTTATTATGTTAGCTCATCCTACTCATGAGCAATTAATGTTTTTCCAATTGTTTAGATCTAGTTTTAATTATGTGGAAAGTGCTTTGGAGTTGTGTTCACATAATTCCTGTGTATGTCTTGGCAAATAGATTCCTAAGTATTTTATAACTAGGGTGATTTTAAATGGAATTTCTCTTTCTAATGCTTGCTGCTGCGATGTGTTGGAGATATATATAGAAATGCTGATGATTTATGTGCATTTATTTTGTATCCTGCAACTTTGCTAAAGTTATTGGTTATTTCTACTAGCTTTTTAGTTGATTCTCTAGGGTTTTTTAAGTAGACCACCATATCATCTGCAAAGAGTGATAGCTTAGTCTCCTCATTGCCTATTTCAATACCTTCAATTTCTTTTTCTTATCTAATTGCTACTGCTAGTGTTTCTATTAAAATGTGAAATAATAGAGGTGATAATGGGAATCCTTGTTTCACTCCTGATTTTATTGGGAAGGCTTCTGATTTATCCCCTTTGCAGATGATGCTTGCTAATGTTTATTATATTAGGAAAGGTCCTTCTCTTCCTATACTTTTCTAGTGTTTTAAATAGGAATGAGTACTGTTTTTTGTCAAAGGCTTTTTTCTGCATCTATTGAGATAATCATGTGATTTCTGTTGCATTGTTTGTTGATATGCTTTTTTCTCCATAGCGCTTAGAGAATGACTATAGAACTCTGTGTCTGTGTGATAAGCAGTTTCAATGGACAATTAATAGAAGAATTACTTTAAAGAGTTTGTTATTGATTAAATGTTCATTCACTAGTTAGTTAAGATACTGAATTTAATCAGAGTTAGAGAGAGTAGTTTTGGTAGGTCTGCTTTGTCAGCCAAGAAGATACTTAGATATGGTTTTTAGAGATCATAATATAGGATCAACTTTTTAGACATAGTATGAGGATTAAGAGATTTACTATCCTATTTCCTACCTTCTGTTTCCTATCCCTACTTCTCCTCTGTAATAAAGGAGAGTAGCTGGTGTACCAAACTGATATCTTCAGCTTTTATCAACCTCTACCAATAATATTTACCTATAATACTATTTAAGATTTTTGCATCTATGTTCATTATGGAGATTGGTTTATAGTTTTCTTTCTTTGTTTCAGTTCTGCCGGGCTTTGAAGTGAGTACCATATTTGTGTCATAAAGGGAATTTGGTAGAACTCTTTCTTTGCTTATTTTGTCAAATAGTTTGATTATTGGGATTAGTTGTTCTTTAAATGTTTGATAGAATTCACTTGTGAATCTATCTGGCCCTGGTGATTTTTTCCTTAGGCAGTTCTTTGATGCCTTATTTGATTTCTATTTCTGATATGGGATTATTAAAGTATTCTACTTCCTCTTCTGTTAATCTAGACAGTTTATATTTTTGTAAATATTCATCCATATCACCTTGATTGCTGCATATGTTGCCATACAATTGGGCAAAATAGTTCTTATTAATTACGTTAATTTTGTCTTCATTAGAGGTAAGGACTCCATTTTCATCTTTGATAATGTTAATTTAGTTTTCTTCTTTCCTTTTTTTATTAGATTAACAAGTACTTTATCTACTTTAGTTGTTTTTTTCAAAGTATCATCTACTAGTCTTATTTCAATAGTTCTTTCACTTTCAATTTTATTAATTTTTCCTTTAATTTTCAGGATTTCCAATTTAGTTTTATCTGGGGATTTTTAATTTGATGTCTTTCTAGTTTGTTTTGTTTTTAATTTGCATGCCCAATTCATTGACCTCTTCCCCCTTCTGATTTGTTGATATGTAACAACATATCAACTGCAAAAGGCTGGACTCAATTTACAAAGACAGCCAAGTAAGGTATTCAGCTGGAGATGGAATGGAATTTGGAGTGGCCACCAGGAGGGGTTTGGAAGAGCAGAATGTGAAGGAGGGGCCAGAGGAGGAGAAGTTTTCCAACTGTCATCTCACTCCTGACTTGACTGGGACCTAGGGAGATTGGTTTTTGGTTGGGAGTTTTGATGTGGATAGACTGCCTAAGTGAATCTGGCACTTCTGTACCTCACTAATTGGGATTATCAACATCAATTTCTACAAATGGTATCTTATCCTCCAAGAAGACTTTTGACTCTGCTATTATCCAATTTGATTCAAGAGCTTGGACTCCCAGTGGAGAGCAGGCTCAGGAAATCTTCCCTGGTCCTGCTTGAATCATTTATCCCTGTTACTTCCCTCTTATATTAGTTTAGAGATAATTGATAGGAGATTGTAGGGGGAAGAGAGTCAGCTACTGAGACCAAACCTCAGAAGAAGTCCAGAGCTGCTCTCTTGGGGAGAAAACCATAATTTATAGTGAAGTTCATCCCTTCCCCACCATCCTTGATTCCCCAATACCTTTTCCCCTGTACCCTTAATTCATTTATCCTTTAATAAACCCCTGTTAGTTTGCTAATTAGAGTTTGGAGCAGTTACATTGGGGGGGGGTAGGTGACTTGGAGTGGCTGAGGGGAAGAGTAGTCCTATATTCCATCTTGAACAGAGGATTGGAGGGAAGAGGGGCTTGTCCTAATATTTGTAGCTGTGAAGATTGGACCTAGTCCACTAGGGTCTCAATAGTACCCCAACATATACCCTCAACATCACCACTATAGCCTACCTGATTTGGGGAGCTCCCTTGAGAATTATACCTTCAAAGATCTCTGTGAGGGGAGAGGTATTAGCTATTTTGGCCCATTGATAAATACTGATTGTGGGGTACAGATTAACACATCAGATTCCATCATTACTCACCCTCATACAGCACTCAGGGATATAAATTTTCCCCTGAGTACTGCTTTGGCTGCATCCCATAGATTTCGATATGATGTTTTCTCATTGTCATTTTCTTCAATGAAATTATTAATTGTTTCTATGATTTGTTCTTTAACCAATCAATTTTGGAGAATTATATTATTTAATTCCCAATTAAATTTTTAATTGTCTCTCCAAGTTTCCTTGATAATTATTATTTTTATTGCATTATGATCTAAAAAGACTGCATTTATTATTTCTGCTCTTTTGCATTTCTTTGCCATGTTTTTATGTCCTAGTACATGGTAAGTCTTTGTGATTCTACCTTGTGCTACTGAAAAGAAGGTGCATTCCTTTTGTCCCTATTCATTTTTCTCAATATATCTATTAACTCTAATTTTCTAAGATTTCATTCACATCTCTTACCTCTTTCTTATTTATTTTTTGGTTTAATTTATCTAGATCTCATAGAGTAAAATTCAGTTCTCCCACTAGTATAGTTTTACTATCTATTTGCTTCTTAAGATCCAATAGCTTTTCCTTTAAAAATTTGGATGCTATCTCATTTGGTGTATATATGTTGAGTACTGATATTTCTTCATTTTCTATACTGCCTTTTACCAGACTGTAATTACCTTCTCTATCTCTTTTAATCAGATCTATTTTTACTTTGGCTTTGTTAGATATCATGATTGTGGCTCCTGTCTTCTTTTTCACAGTTGATGCCCAATAGATTTTGCTCCAGCCTTTTACCTTGACTCTGTGTGAGATTACTGCCTCATGTGTAGTAGACAACATATGGTAGGATTTTGGTTTCTAATTCACTCTGCTATTTGCTTCCATTTTATGGGTGAGTTTATCCCATTCACATTCAGAGTTATGATTATCACCTGTGTATTCCCCATCATTTTGATTTCCTCTCCTACTCTTGCCCTTTCTTCTTTCACTATTTCCTTCTATATCAGTAGTTTGCTTTTAACCAGTCATTCCCCCTAATCCCCACCCTTATTTTGCTTCCCTTCCTATCCCCTCCCTTCTTATTCCCCTCTTATTTTTCTTTAGGGTCTATTAAATTCCCTCACCCCCTCTCTTTCCTTTATCCTTTTGGTCCTCCCTGCCCCACTACTTCCCTTGGTTTTTCCCTCTCAACTTCCCTGTAGGTTAAAATAAAATTTGATATTCTAGTGGATCTAAATACTCCTCCCTCTCAAAAGTGATTTCACTGAGAGTAAGGTTTAAGTATTCCCTATTAGCACTCTCTTCCTCTCCTTCTTATAATAGTATTCTTCCTCTTCCCCTCCCATGTGCCTCTTTTTGTAGTATAATTTATCTTATTTTTTCTATTCCTTCAAGTTTTTCTTGGTGCCATCTTCTATTTCCCCCCTTTCTTTTTTTTCGTATCATCTTAAACTACTTAGAACCCCAACTACTTCCTATGAATAATTCTTCTAACTACTATGATAGCTAATACAGTCTTTTAGAGTTACAAATATAATTTTCCATATAGGGAGTATTAACAATTTGACCTTACTGAAGTCCTTAAAAGAAAAAAAGAATATGTTTTCCTTCTTTTTTGCTTAACTTTTCATATTTCTCTTGAGTTTTGCATTTGCACATCAAACTTTCTGTTTAGTTATGGTCTTTTTCTTTACAAATACTTGGAAATCATCTATTTTGTTAATTGTCCATACTTTTTCCTGGAAGTATATAGTTGGTTTTTATAGGTAGGTGATCCTTAGTTGTAGGCCCATTTCCCTTGCCTTTCTGAATATCATTTTCCCAGCTTTGTGGTCCTTTAGTGTGAAGGCTGCTAGATCCTGCATAATCCTAATTGATGCTCCTTGATATCTGATTCGTTTCTTCTGGGCTTCTTGTAATATTTTCTCTTTAGAATGGAAACTCTTGAATTTGGCAATTACATTCCTGGGGGTTGTCTTTGAGGGGAGTTGTCTTATGTCTTAAGGTAGAGGGTGATCTATGGACTCTTTCAATATCTATTTTGCCTCTTGTTCAAGGATTTCAGGGCAGTTTTTTTGGATAATTTCTTGTGGTATGATGTCAAGATTTCTGTTTATTTCCAGGTTTTCCAGTAGGCCTATGATTCTCATTGTCTCTCCTGGACCTGTTTTCCAAAATATTTCATGTTTCCCTCTTATTTGTCATCCTTTTAGCTTTTCTTTACTAATTATTGCTGTCTTGTGAGATCATTAGCTTCTACTTGCCCAATTCTAGTTTTTAAACGCTGGTTTTCAGCTAGGATCTTTTGATTTTCCTTTTTGGTTTGGTCTATTCTGCTTTTCTTGACTTTCAGCAGGTCAGTTCTGGTTTTCAGTTTTCTTATTGTTTCATTTGATTTCTGAGCTTCTTTTTCCAATTTGGTGATTCTGTCTTTTAAACTGTTATTTTCTTTTTGAACTATTTCCCAGTTTTCTTGCCAAAATTCTTCTATCATTCTTATTTGGTTCTTGATCTTCAATTTGAGTTCCTGGAGAGCTTGTGACCAATTTCCATTTTTTTAGAAAGTTTGAATGTGTTTGCTTGTTTGTCACTTTCTGCTATTTCCTCTGTAGTCTGCTGGTTTTCTCCATAGAAGTTATCCAGGGTCAGAAGTTTTCCTTATATTTTTTGATAGTTATAGTTTGTAGTTCTTGGGTATTGGTGGCCATGGCTGTGTTAGACAGCTCTCTCTGTATGGAGCTAGAGTGATTTTTGCTCTTAGGTTGTTTTTCAGTCTCTGCTGCATCTGCTGTGGGCAACCTCTCTCTGCCCTTTCTCCTTACCCATGCTCTGCATTCCTCAGCCTCCTTGTGTCCCAAGTCTTTCTGTTCTCAGAGATGTCAGTGCTGTCCTCAGCCAGCCTTCCCTGGAAAACCTAAAGATTGCCCCAGCCCTTGCTCTGACTCTGGTTTCATAGGTGGAGTGGGGGAGGGGTGATCAGCTGGAGCTTTGGTAGGAGTAATTTTACCCCCTTATAACATGGAAATGTCCAAACCCTACCTACCTTCAAGGCTGCAACCTATGGTAGAGCCCTTTGCTCATTAGATTTTTGTCCTTTTGAGGTTCTTTATATCAATCAGTTGTGAGGAGAAGAAGACCCTTGCTTCTACTCTGCTGCCATCTTAGCCCAGAAGTCTAAACATTTCTTTATAATAATCAATCTGACTTTAAGAGGTTAAATCTAAATGGATTATGCCATACAATAACTGGAGAATTGTATTTAATAGCAGAGACTAGAATCCTGCCTCTAAACCCTTTATTTGTATTGTTGTGAGGAGGATTACTTAGTTATTATTTAGGAGACTTAACAGGAAGGGCTGGAGAATTCTAAATGGAATGGGGAAGCAGGAAGTGGGCTTTGCTTTCTCTGAGATGAACTCCATGATGGTAGGTGCAAGCTATAACCAACTCTGGGAGACCTCAGAGGTAGTGGAGTTTACCTGGATTCCCTGGGGTCTTGGATAGTGGAGAAAGCTGAAAAGGCAGAAGACCTCATTCCTGAAAGTCAACACTGAGTAGGGAAGTGGCCTGTGATCTGGTGGATAGCTTGCAGACTTCACTCCCTACTTGGTTACTTTGGATCATCAGCTGTGGAGGAGTTGGTTCCTGGTATCCTGAAACATCTCCAGAATATTTGAGAGACCCCCAAAATCAAGCCCTCTTCCTCAGGTCCTTAGCCAAGCTGTCAAAACTTGGCAGAAGCCAGGTTGGCTAAGGAACTTACCCCTTTTGGCTCCAGTCCTGGGTTGTTAGTCATAGTTTTACCTAACCCCATTTCCAATCCCCTCATTATAATTAAACTGATTCCCTGTGTATTTTTAGTAATTTAAAGTCCTCATTGTGTGTATGTAATAATCTGAATTTATTCCAGGCTGGGTGGGGCAGAGTGATAGTTGGTCAGGCTTAACTTTCATTTCAGTCAATGGTCATTCCCTTATAGTTAAACCTGGTTCCCTGGCTTGTAAAGTCTTACCCATTGTCCCTTCCTATCTCCAATCCTCTCCACTGAGCCCACATTTAATATTTAAGTCAACTTCCCTGGTTTTTCCCATAATACTTGATAAGAAGTGAAATATAGCAGCTGGCTCTCAAACTGTTGGCACTAGAGTAGTCACTGTTTAGCTGGCAAGGAACTCATCTTCTAATGGAGAAGACATCACACATAGGAGTTCATAGTTGCCTGGTTGATTTTATAAAAACTGCAACAAAAATTAATAAACATCTTCTTTAATATCATTTCCACTCATAAAACATAACTATTTCTATTGAACCACATGCTACTAACGAGGCTTTTTCTTGATGAGGACTTTCTTTCCCAGGTCTCAATAGCTATGTCTGCTAAGGAGGTAGGGGTTTCAGCCTCTATAGTAACAGTCACCAGATCTGAGGTACACAAGGTTTGGTTCCTTCAATGATTTTAAGAACCAGGCTAGAATTAGGTCTAGTAATATGATGTAGAGGTGAGGGGTAGGTTGAATTGCTTGGTACAAGCTGCCTCTTCTCTTTCCTTTAGGGTACCTTAAAGCATCAGCTAGACTGACTTACTTGCCTATTGAGAGGTAGTACAATATTTGGCGGGGTTGACTAGCCACTTCTTCACAGGCATTCTTTCATTGTATGATGGCTATAAGTGTTGGATTTGAAGGAGGATTAGATTAGGATTGTGGAAGTGTTACTATTCTCATTACTCTTAACCTCACATTTGTATCTGTGTCAGTTTGTCACTGGTTGATATTAGTATTATCAAGGATAATGTTGGACCTCTTCTCTACAGGGTTTGTTTCCCTCAATGATAGCTGAGAAGGCAGGCTTAGAAGCAAGGCAAGTGGTCTAGGAGGTGGAGTACTGTTCTTACTAGGAATATTAGACTTAGCATCCTGAGTTATCTTAAGAGAGAGTGCTTGAGGTGGTAGAATTAGTTTGACCTGAATTACATGTGCTGCCTCCTGTCTTTTCCTTAAGGCATTTTGCCACTTCAGCTAGACTGGCTTAATTACTTCATGCATGGAACTCAGGATCAAGGAAATATATCCCCAAGAACTGCCAGAATGTATGACCCAAAGCAAATAATATAATTACCTCTATATCCCATATATTATACTGACATACCCCAATTATGAGAATTGTAAGCTCTTTCTTTCTTATTTCTTCCTTCTTTTTCCTCCCTATTTTCTAATTCAAAAGATCCATTTTATAAATTAATTCAATAAATGTTTAAATAAAAATATAATTAGTGGGAAAATAGGAATATAGAGATACCATCACTGCACTGCAAAATGATACTTGATAAAAATGCATTTGAGAATTATAAAATAAAGACATATGTGTTATTTTAGAAAAAAAGGCTGTTGCGATAGGCATTCAAGGATGGCTTTGTAATAATGAATGAGGTAGCATTTTCACTGGATTTAAAGGATATGCAGTAATTCAGTAAGTGTAGAGTGGGAGAGAATTCGTTATGAAAATAGGAGTGATTGGATGATTAAAGTGTAAAGGTAAGAAAATGTAAGATGCATTGGAATACAAAGAATAATGACTTTTAAGTGAAGTTTAGAGGATGTAAAAGTAATTACTAGATAAAACTGGCATGGAGGAATTTGAATATCATAAAACATTTTTATCTTTGCTTATTAAGCAAAAGAAACAAATGAAAAATTTTAAGCCAAGTAATTTTATGTCTAGATCTAAGAATAAGGAAAACAAATTTTGGAATAATATGAGTGAAATGAATGAGAGGAGGCAAGAAGACATGTTAGGAAAGTACCATAATTATAACTCTAGACATAAAAATTATGCATATTGAAGGCTACTAATTCATTGTAGCTCAATTGTACATTAATGTATCGAGTAAAAACTTATAGGCATTTATTTTGGCTAAAAGGGAGGTAACTTTCAATATGAAGTATTACTTGGCCTTTAAGAGTCTTTGCTTACACATGAATTAGTTCATTTAGTCAAATTGTCAAAAAGACTCAAAGTATATTTACACTCAAACTCAATGAATTAAGTTGGTTTACTTGGAAAATAAATATTTACAAGTCAAAATGTATACACGATTTAGAAATAAATAGTAATGCCATAACAAATTAAGGGGGTACAAAATATTTTAACTATCTGATCTATGTAAAAGGGAAGAATTTATGTCCAGACAACACATGAACAACATTATGAGGTGTAAAATAGATAATTTTGACTACATTAAATTAACAAGTGTTTGCATAAACAAAATCAATACAACCAAGATTAGAAAGCAAACAAAAAAATGGAAAAAATATTTATAGCAAGTTCTTTGACAAAGACCTCATTTTTCAATTATATAGAGAACTGAGATAAATTTATAAGAATAAAAAGCATTCCCCAGCTGACAAAAGTAATATTGTCTATATGTATATTCTACAAAGTGTATACATCATATATGCTTTTTGTGTTGGTAAATAACTATAAATGAAAGAGATAAAGAGATGTCCATCAACTGGGGAATGGTTGAATAAGTTGTGGTATATGATGGTAATGTAATACTATTGTGCCATAAAAAATGAAAAACACAATGATCACACACACACACACACACACACACACACACACACACAACCCTGAAGCAAAGTGAAATAAACAGAACCAATATTGTACACAGTAAAAATAGTGTATGATGATCAACTGTCCATAAAAACTATTATCAACAATGCATGAATCCAGGACAACTCCAAGGTATACTCATGATGAAAAAACAAAACAAAACTATCCATTGCTATAGAAGGAACTAACAGACTGAATGCATATTGAAGTATATTTTTTATTTTATTTCCTAAATTATTTTCTCTAGTGTAAGTTATATGTGTCTTCTTTAAAAGCATGCTGAACATATATATGTATAAATATATTCATATTTATACATATATATTTATACATATATATGTACATATATACATGAGAATGTCAATACCTGTACAATCTATCTTAATAACTATTATCTTGGAAAAGACTAAGGGCTGAGATGGAAAGAGAGATCATAAATAGCAAAATGTCAGAAAATGATTACTGAAAATTTTATCAATATGTAATCTGGAAAAAAACATAGAGTTCAGTCTTCTTAGAGATTTTCAGAGAGAGAGAGAGTGCATTTTTCTTTATGAATTCTTTGGAATTGTATGGATCATGGTATTTATCACAGCAGGTAAGTATTCCATAGTTGATTATTGTTACAATATTGCTGTTACTGTGTAGTATGTTCTCTGAGCTCTGTTCACTTCATTTTGTATCAGGTCAAATAAGTTTTCTCAGTTTTTGTTTGTTTGTTTTTATAAAAGAAAATATTTCATCAATTCTTTTAGCTCAGTTATATTCCATCACAATCATATACTACCACTGTACATTTAAGAATTTATGGGAGTGCCCTCAATTTCAAATTATTTGTTCCAAAAATGCTGTAATAAATATGTTTCATACTCATGGGTCTCTTCCATTTTATTTCTTTGGAATATAGACTTAGTAGTAACATAACTGAGTGAAAGAGTTTAAAAGAGTTGCAAATTGTTCTCCAAAATGCTTGATCTAGTTCACACACCTGCAAAAAGTGAGTAAATGAACCTATTTTTTCCAAATCTCCTACAGAGTTTGTCAATTTTCTTTCTTATCATGTTAGCCAATTTGTTGAGTGTGAGGCAGTTTTTCAGATTCATTTTATTTGACATCAAATTAGTGATTTCTAGCATTTTTCATAGCTGTTGATAGCTTTGATTTCTTCTTCCAAAAATTGTCTTTTCATATCCTTTAACTGTTTATGAGTTGAGGAATGACTCATATTCTTTATAAATTTGGCTTCATTTCCTCTATATTTGAGAAATGAAACCTTTATCAGAGAAAATTAATTTTTTTCAGATTTCCATATTCCCTTGTAATTTTGGCTTTATTGGCTTTGTTTGTACAAAATCATTTTTTTAATTTTATGTAATCAAAATCCATTTTAGCACCCTATTATCCATTTTAGCACCCTATCAACCATATACCTTATTTTGGAATATTGTATGAGATATTTGTCTAAACCTAATTTCTACCAGACTGCTTTCCAGTTTTCCCGAAGTTTTTAATAGTAGTTATGCCTCAAGAGTTTAGTTCTTTGGATTTATCAATCATCAGGCTATTAAGATCTATTGTGTCTAATCTATTTAATCAATCAGACACTATTTTTTTATCCAGTATCAAATTGTTTTGATGATTACTTCTTTGTAGTATAGTTTGGGATCTGGCACTATTAGGATGCCTTCCTTCATTATTTTCCCACTGATACTCAATATTCTTGACACTTTGTTCCTCTAGGTGAATTAATAAAATTTAAAAAAATAAAAATTCTTTGATATTTTGTTTCATAAGTCACTGAAAAAGTACCTTATACAGAGTAGTAGAGATAGTGACCTACATCTTTTCTTAGGTCCTTGGTTTAATTATAATTTCTAAGAAGTTCTATGTTCCCTTATTTCAGATAAAGTTCACCTTAACCAAAATTATTCACTTCTGTAAAGAAGGTATTAAATTCAATGAATGTTTTAATATATACATAGATTAAATAAATACATAGATTAAATAAATTAATTAAATATATACATCAATTAAATAAATTAATAATAAATGATATAATAGAAGGAGTTAAATGGCTCAGTCAATCAAATGTTAGACATGGAGTCCAGAATTGAATCTTCCTTCAGACATTTTTACAAGATATATGACCCTGGTTAAGATACTTAAACTTCCCCAGTCTCATTTTGCTCATCTGTAACAAGGAGATAGCAATAGCAACTACCTCACAGAGTTTTTGTAAAATGGATTATAGCAACACACATAAAAGCACTCTGTGAATCTTCCAACACTATGCTAAAGCTAGCTACTAATATTATTATTATATAACATTAAGAGAAACAGAATTGTAACAATCAGGAGGATGTGGAAAAATAGGTGAATATAGCAAATAATTTTACTGAATTTTTATTCATTTCTTTAATTTCAAAACATCATTACTCTTCAATAATTCTCATATCTCAGGTTTCTCAAAATATTTTAAAAGAAAAGAATATGCTAAATGATTATACTTAGGAGGAAATGTATCCATAAAATGACAATGAAAAAAGAAGACAATTATCTTCATTGTTAGCAATCTTATGCTTTCTAGTTTAAAAAAAAAATAAGCTTATGTGACTTCATTTATGTCACAACTTTTTTGGCATTTATATTCCACCCCAAAGTTATACAACATACTTTGCATATAAATGATATTAATCAGGAACAGATGGTCTAGGTAAAATACTTCATACTTAGGGGTATACCCCAATACTCTCGAGTAACCCCATTCTTCTGGCACTGAACACTTATGTCAGGTGTTTGTTTCCAAAATTAATGACCCCAAATGTTTGTTGTTGGACCAAGTATCATATGATTAGCATTCATCACCTGTCATGGTTAGCAAAAGAAAAGAACATAAGCCTGAGAAAGGAGATTAAAAAGAACAAATAACTATTTGAATTTTTTTCCCTTCTGATAGGACATTTCCATACCTCATGTGAAGAACATATTACTTAAAATTGAAGTGGCTAAAATATTGGCACAATGACAGCAAAATGCAGCTGTAAAGAACTAATACCAATATGATAAGGAGGTGCCAATGAGCTGCTAACAAGGAGTTTTAGGAAAGAGAATATTCAGGTATTCAGGGAGAAAAAAAACACGATAATGAAGAAAGCACTAATGAGGTTTCATTAAATAGGTGTTGTAGCCCAGGAGTCATTTTCCAGCCAGCTAGATTTGAAAAATATGTATTTCGTAGAGCAGAGAAAAGAGAAGGCATCTTCTGTTGTTTTGGGAAGATGTGCCAAGTCATAACATCATTATTCTGAGCCAGCAACTGGGTAGTATAAAGAGACTTGTTCCTTTGTTTAAAAAATGCAGTGCCCCAAAGAGTCATCATAGCAGTGGGCAATGTTGTTAAGAGTTGTTATTAAGTCACCAGTAGCAGCAAACTTATAGCCTCCATCTGTACTACAATACAAAGATATGGACTAAGGAGAAAGAAATTATGTCATTCAGTTTTTAATACAAAAAAGCTTCTATTTGGCATTTCTGAAAATATATTTTCCTTCTTTCTTTTTTCTTTCTTTTTTTTTAACAGTCATAACCACAGATTGAATTTGCCTCGATGATATAATATCTGATAGGTCCAAGAGGTAGGACCCAACCAAAGGCTTATGAGCTATTCATCTGACTTATTTTCTTTTTAAAACTAAATCTAGGAAGAAATGAGATTGTCTTTTTTGGGGGTAAAGCGAATTATGATATTTATTTTTGTTTTTCTACTGTCTTTTTTAAAACATGATAATAGACAGTATTTCCTTTCTGCTTCATTCTCTGAAGAAAAGAAGATTTATTGGACATTTGATAAAGATAAAAGAAAAAATCACAGATTTAAAACAAATTTCTTTGTTTCCTCCACTGAACATAGTTTTGACATCTATTCATCATAAGTAAAATGTCCAACTATTATCATTCAGTACAGTCTCATCTTCTTCCACTAAAAATATGCCGCATTGCATATGAAAAGATGGCACTCAATGTAGTAATTGTAATGAAGATAGAATGAATGTTCTTACTAAATAACTTCTTTCCATATTCACGAGAAAACTGTCCCTTTGTTATCAATTCACTAAGGGTTATAAATAGTCTGCAATTCCTTAGAGGGAAGATATAAATATAAAACCTGAAAAATATGTCTAATTTGCCCTTCTGGTTTGGTTGAGTTCATTAGCCATGCATACTTTCTTGCAATATAGAAAAATTCTATATTTCTACTTTATTCACATGCACTTCTGTCCATTTCTACTCATTTTCTTTTCTAACACTTCATATGATAACAGAAAGGATTATACCTAGCCAAGAGGTAGCCTACTCCCTAACTGTGTCCTTCCATCTGGGAGCATCGATCTTCTCTTTTGTGGACTTCAATGCTATATCTGCAGGAGAATTGAAAATCTCATTTCTATTGCTTCATAGCATATCCCAACAAAGTCCATGATGTTGGAACCAATTATGTATAAAATTTCTAAGCCAAAAGAATAATAAAAACAACATAAAAACCTTAGAGTTAAATTCCCTCATTTAATAGATTTTCAAACTGAACTTTATCTTAGGAGTGAAGGTTATAGTAAACCTATACAATGATTTTGAATAGTCTTCAACATCTCTTTAGAAAATTTCTATTTGGAATGACCTGTAAATTTTAGTGAGTTTTTAAAAAAATAAATACCAGCTTAGTATTTATGACTTCTTTTGAGGGAGGAAGCAGAGGAGCTCTGCAGAGTCCTGGAAGATATGCACTTGACCTTCTGTTCCTAAGACACAGTTTCATTAATCTTCACTATCAGGTGTAAATAGGATTCATCCATTATACAGTGGTTTCCAAAAGAAGCACCACTAGTACAATAAGTGAAGGAGGTTGTGACCTTGAGAACATGAGTGATGATGTTCATGCTGTCCATTTACACTGCTAGGCTTCATTATATGCCCCCCTCCTCCTTTTATGTACTTAGAGAGACCACTGAGAATTTCTGAGTGGTAAGTGGGGGTCCAGGAGAGAGCCATGCAAGGATAGAGGTGATAGAATTACCTGCTGCTGAGAGTTTCTTAGCTGGCACCTCTTCTGAATGAGCTGTTGGCCTAATTTGAATGCTTACTTTGGTCTCTTTCTATTTCTTTCTTTTTATGGTCCTTAACACACTATAGATCATAAATATATTAAAATATATTTACTGTTTCTACACAGGAAGAGAAATGAACATAATTTTGAAATGTATATAAATAGACACTAGGTAGTATTAGGAAAGAAAGGAAGGAAGGAAGGAAGGAAGGAAGGAAGGAAGAAAGAAAGAAAGAAAGAAAGAAAGAAAGAAAGAAAGAAAGAAAGAAAGAAAGAAAGAAAGAAAGAAAGAAAGAAAGAAAGAAAGAAAGAAAGAA
>NC_058132.1:582374988-582405447 GCF_016433145.1 Gracilinanus agilis
CTTCCACACCCTTCCCTCCTTCCCTCCCTTCCTTTTCTTCCTTCTCTCCCTCCCTTACTTCTTTCTCCCTTCTTCCCTCCCTCTCCCTCTGTCTCCCTCTCCATTACCCTTTCCTTCTCCTTCTTCCTCTCCATCTCTGTCTCCGTGTCTCTCTGTCTCTCTCTGTCTCTCTCTCTGTCTCTGCCTCTCTGTCTCTGTCTCTCTGTCTCTGTCTCTCTGTTTCTCTGTCTCTGTCCCCCTTCACAGCCAGTTCCCCTACCACATTTTAGTGCTTTGCATTGGCTAGATATCCCAAGTTATACACATATAAGGATAATAAGTACCCAGCATTTCCTTCCTTCATCCATTTCTAGAAGGCTTGGTCCCTGAGAAAGAAGGCTTACCTATCCAACCTCAGGCACTGAAGTCTCTCTGCCCAAATCTAATCTTCCTAAGGGTTCCCCCAGGTCACACTTTGAGGGGGTGGCTTAAGGAATATTATCACACTGGAGTATAACAGATGCTTCTGGGGGAGAATCCCATGTCACAAGGGGGATAGGATCCACCCCAATGGCAGGGCTCCAGTTAGCACCAGCAAGAGGAACTGATAAGGGACCTGATACAAACTGGCCAGGCAGGTTCTACCACTAGGCTAAGCAGCACAGAATAAACAGTGCTGGGGCACAGGAGACCTGAGAATTGTATTCCTCTCTTTCCAATGGAATGGCAGATTTCTTTGGAAAACTGGGGAGGTAAGAAGCAGAGGGAGAAGTACTGTGTCAACACAAAAATTCTCTTTGGGTTGATGGTCACAACAATGTCAGGCTTTATTTAGGTCAAGGGTTGGAAGCCCTCTAGTTGTTTTTTCCTTTTGTTTCTTTCTCATAAAAAAAAATTCTTTCCATATTCACCATGGCTCCTAGCAATTAAAAAAAAATAATCGACTGAAGTGCTCACATCAGCATCTCCAAGTTAGGCATATTGTGGTAGCACCCAGGTTCCCAGCATGCACTAGTAACCTGGGCCACCTTTGCCAATAGCCACATTTGTGGTCTGGACCTAAGCCAGGGAGAGGATATGCTGTCTGATTACTGACTCTTGGGACCATTATCTCTTCCAGAAAGCAGGGGGAGGGAGCCCTGCTCAGTCTAATCAGGTTTTATAAGACTTGTGGGTGCTGGACAAGAAACATTAGCATTTTAACCCAAAGATCAGGGCTAAGTGATGGCCAAGGCAAGGTTGGATTAGACTAGGACAGGGAATGGAGTGTGGGATAGAGGGGGAAAAAAGTATTGTCAAAGGCTAAGTAGGAAGAAAATAAAAGGTAGATAATGATAAAAATAATTAACATTTATAGAATGCTTTAAAGTTTTCAGTGTGCTTTACATATACACCTCATTAGATCCTCAAAACCCTGTTAAGCTGGTGCTATTATTTTCCCCATTTTACAGATCTATTATTTGCCAGGTACAGTGTTAAATGCTAGGAAACAAAAAGAGACAAAAGGCAGTTCCTGCCCTCCAGGAGCTTACACTTTAATGAGCAAATTGAGTTGAGGAGGGTTTAAGTAGCTTGCTTAGGGTCACACAGTTAATACATGTCTGAGGCAGGCCTGGAATCCAAGTCTTTCTGAATCCAAGGCTGGTGCCCTGGCCACACTGTAAGAGCCCGGTGGTAAAAGAATGAAATAAGGTAGGCAGAAACGAAGGAATAAAGGAAAAGGAGAAAAAGTTAGAAAGTATAGTGTCATCAATCTTAGGGGCTCTTTGGTAGCAACCATGCCACAGTTTTTTCCTTTATTCTAAATCAACAAATAAACAGATTCACCCATTTATTAAGCACCTGGTATGTGTCAGGAAATGTGTTAGTCTAACTAGGGATATAAAGAAAAGAGTGAGAGAATTCCCTGCCCTCAGGGAGCAGACAGAGATAGACAGACCAAGAGGGAGGGAGAGAGGAAGGAAGGAAGGAAGGAAGGAAGGAAGGAAGGAAGGAAGGAAGGAAGGAAGGAAGGAAGGGAGAGAAAGAAGGAAGGAATGAAGGAAAAAGAAAGAAGAGAAGGGAGGAAAAAAGGGATGGGGAGAGAGGAAAGAAGGAAGAAAAGAAAGGAAAGTGTGGGACTAACTCATGAATAAAGTAAAATATTCCAGAGGAAATTCAATCTGAAAAGTTTTCTTCTTGAACTCCAAAAAGATGTAGAAATGTGCAGAAGACACTTTGTATCTAAAGAAGGGAGAGAAATAGAATAACTTTACATATCCAGAGATACTGGAAACTGGTAAAGCTATCTTACAGCCTTTGCTCTCTATCTCTCAGTGTAGGACATTACGTAGAGACTAGTGTTAGGAGCAAATAGATCAGAGGGATACAGGGAGGATCTCATGGTAAGATATGACTGTAGGAACAAGAAGTCATTGATTTAGATCCTGGTAACCAGCCACCCAGAACTATCNAGGAAAAAAGAAAGAAGGAAGGAAGGAAGGAAGGAAGGAAGGAAGGAAGGAAGGAAGGAAGGAAGGAAAAAAGAAGGAAGGAAGGAAAGAAGGAATGATGGTAGGAAGAAAACAACATGAAAAGGGCCATTTCTTATTCATCACCTCTTTTGGACACATTTCAACCTTAAGCAGTAATTCATACTCCAAGTTCCTGAGACAAATTTTGGCTTGAAACACACCAGAAATCAGACGAGAAAGTTCCAGGCAGAACCTTCAGCAAAAATATGTTTAATCTCATACAATAACCTGTTTGGAGGTGACTTCTTGCCAGTAGAGAGATCTGTGTAAAATTTCCTAAGATATAGTGCAATGAGTATTCTTCCAAATTGTCACAATTTCTCCTGTTAAATTTTCTGTATTCAATAGATGTAGTTTCTCAAGACAATGTCATTGCTGCATAAAACGATAATAATGTGTGTGTTTAATTAATAAAAGTAGAGATCACCAAAAAGGAAATTTGTGATGGGTAAAGGAAAGACTTTGATTTTAATAATACCTACATAGGTACTAGATGGGCCTTTTTGAATTACAAAAATGTGATCAAACCACTTAAAAACCAGCTAGTATTTCTTGTTCAGTTAAAAACCTATCTAGAATAGCATGCAAATGGATTGGCATGGACTTTCTAGGTCAAACAAGAAAATTTATCACATTGTACTTTCTATGTCATTTTGCTGTTCTTTAAAGGTACTGCCAGGAATGCAGGGATATTTTCATGGTCACTGAAAGGCACTTTTATTTTGTCCTCTTTTGGATAATGGCATTATGATTAACTTGCATTTTTAAGTGCTCATTTACCAAATTTGTGTGTAACACTGCATGTCTCTCTAAGCAACCTTCAATGGCTGCTTGACTTAGAGGGGTACAATGGCATAAACAAAATGACTTTGCACTAGGAAAAAGGAGACTTGGGCTCTATTCCAAGCTTCATTATTAACTAGCAAACTGATCTTGGGCAACTCATTTTAAACCTGATATGTCTCATTTTCCTCAACTGTAAAATGAAAGAGTTGGACTCAATTTCTGGGTTGTTTCTAAAACAAAAATTTTATTTTTGCTACCTATAATATCAACTTTATTTATATGTACACATAAGCCAGTGCTTTTAAGTTTAGAAATTCCTCATAACACCCCTGTGAGAGAATTATTTTTATTTTTTAATTTTTTTATTCCAAATTTTCCAAAACCAAATAAAATAAGCATTTTAGCATACAAAGAAAAAGAAGAGTATATATGAGTGAAATCATAAATCTCTTATAATTTAAGCTTACTTTTTTCATACCTATATAATAAATGCTATCACAAGTTTTGCCTCTATTTTTCCTCCATGTTTCACAGAAGGTGTAATCCATGAGACTGAAATGTTCATACAAATTGTCTTTCATGTTTTCACCTTTTACTATGGGCATTCCTTCAATTTCTAATTCTTTGCCAACAGAAAGGAGGCTGCTATAAATATTTTGGAACATATGCTTTCATTCCTTTTTTTTCCTGAACTCCTTGGGAAACAGACACAGAAATAATGAGTCTGAGAGTATATACAATAATATAACTTTCTGACTGGAATTACAAATTGCTCTCCAAAATGGCTGGATAAGTTCACAATTCCACCAACAATGTATTAGTGACCCCATTTTTTCTGTGTGAGGTAATTCTTGCAAGTATAATTTTCCCTATTTAAAAAGATCCTCATTTATTTCAAGGGAAATATTTTTCCTCTATCACATTCCCTAAAAGATAACACATTATCCACAACTCCTCTCATTGAAATATTTGCTCTAAACAAAAAGTCCAATTCATTTTTCCACAAATATATCAGGCAAATTCAAATCTCAAAATTTTCCCTATGTTTAGAATGCCTTTTCCACTTTCAAATTGTATAGGTCTCCTCCTTCTTTAAGGCCAAGATCAAATGTTATCTACTCCATGAAACTTTCCAAAATGCCCCTATCCCTCAGTGAAAATCCTCTTTTCTGAGGTTCTATAGAACTATATAGTATATAACTTTAAATTTTATTATTGGTAGACAGGGCAAAGATTATGAAGTAAAGGCATAGACTCACCTGAGCTCTCCCAACTTTTCCTCCAAATGACTTTACAATAATGTTTTAAATAAATTCTAAAACATCAGAACCAACAGAAAGGTATGGGTGAAATAATTTTCCTTCCTAAGTCAACTTAGGTGGTCGATAGGAGTTATCTTTATCAGCAAGATAGTCAGATCTAGAGCCCAGCACAGACACCACAGAACATGCTATGCTAAGGTACTAGCATCATGCCTTAGAGACAGTTAACACTGGCAACTCCAGGAGTAATCAAACCCCAGGCAGTAAGGGACAGTCAGAGAAATGGTCAGAAGGATATTATAGGGGATCTTTTGCTTACACTGGGTACAGGACTCTGTCCCATCATCCATATATATTTCTAGTGCAGTTCTAGATTGTAGTCCTATAGCAAAGATGACCACTAGCTCAGTTGCCTTGTAGCCTTAGGGTACAGGGTTGTAGTGATCCTATTTTCAGTTCCATTGTGAAGAAAAGTGCTTGTGTTTACTCACAAGCTAGAACACAGATCAGGAGAGCAGTGAACTTACCTACCTTTAGATTACATTACTTTTGAAGAAACAAAAACTTACAGATGCCTGGAGCTAGCCCTGAACACAGCACCAAGGAAGACTGCATCTTGGGACAGTTTCATCTAATCCATCTATCCCAGGATCAGAGCACAACTTTAACATTAAGTTAGAGGTCAAGAAATGTCAAGAAATTGGGACATTAATGCATTCCTGGTGGAGTTGTGAACTGATCCAACCATTCTGGATGGCAATTAGGAACTATGCCCAAAAAGAGATAAAAGAATGCCTGCCCTTTGATCCAGCCATACCATTGCTGGGTTTGTACCCACAAAGAGATCATAGATAAAAAAGACTTGTACAAAAATATAGCTGCACTTTTTGTGGTGACAAAAAACTGGAAAATGAAGGGATGCCCTTCAAATGGGGAATGGCTGAACAAACTGTCGTATATGCTGGTGATGGAATACTATTGTGCTCAAAGGAATAATAAACTGGAGGAATCCCATGTGAACTGGAAGGACCTCCAGGAATTGATGCAGAGTAAAAGGAGGAGATCCAGAAGAACATTGTACACAGAGACTGATACACTGTGGTAAAATCTAATGCAATGGACTTCTGTACTAGCAGCAATGCAATGACCCAAGACAATTCTGAGGGATTTAGGGAAAAGAATGTTACCCGCATTCAGAGGAAGACCAACAGGAGAGGAAACACAGAAGAAAAACAACTGCTTGAACATTTAGATTGATGCAGACATGATTGGGGATGTAGACCAGAAACGACCACACCAATGCAACTATCAATAATATGTAATAAGCCTTGACTGATGACACATGTTAAAACCAGTGGAAATGCATGTTGGCTATTGGGGAGGGAGTTTGAGGGGGTGAAGGGGAAAGTAAAAACATGAATCATGTAACCATGGAAAATTTTTCCAAAAATAAAAAAAATTCTATAAAAAATAAGCTAGAAAAATGAGCAAGCAACAAAGAACCTGATCACAGAAAAATTCAATGGTAATAGGGAAAAATCAAGACAAAAACTCAGAAAATAAAATAAAAATGGCTATATTTAAAGAATCTAAGAAAATGTTAATTGCCAACAGGCTGAAAAAGGATTGCTGGAAGAATTCAAAAATGATTTTTAAAAATAAATAAGAGAGGGGGCAGCTGGGTAGCTCAGTGGATTGAGAGCCAGGCCTAGAGACGGGAGGTCCTAGGTTCAAATCTGGCCTCAGACACTTCCCAGCTGTGTGACCCTGGGCAAGTCACTTGACCCCCATTGCCCACCCTTACCAATCTTCCACCTATAAGTCAATACACAGAAGTTAAGGGTTTAAAATAAAAAAATAAAAATAAATAAATAAATAAATAAGAGAGGTAGAGGGGAAAATGGGAAAACTGAGAATGATGCAAGAAAATTGTGATGAATGTCAATAGTTTGGCAAAAGTGGAAGAAAAAATAGAAAATGAGACCTTAAAAACACAAACAAAAATCTATCAAAGGAAAACATATTCAAAAAATATTTGGAGAAATGTGGAATATGCGTTGCAAAAATTCATTGAAGTGAAATGCCCTGTATGAAAACATAGAATTGGTCAAACTGAAAACAAGGTATAAAACAACTCCTTAAAAATTAAAAATGGGGAAGTAGAGGCTAATAACTCCATGAGACATCAAGAAACAATTAAATAAAAGAAGAAAGAAGGAAAAAAAAATCTCATCAGAATAACTGACCTGGAAAATAAATCCAAGAGAAATAATTTAGGAATTATTTGGACTACTTAAAAGACCTAATAAAAATGTATAAATATCATATTTCAAGAAATTATTTTAAAATGTCCTATCTTAGATCCAGAGGGTAAAACAGACACTGAGAGTATTCACTGACAACCTCTCAAGAGAGATTACAAAATGAAGAGTCTCAAATTATAGGCAAAATGCAGAGCTCGCTAATCAGTACCAGGTTTTAAATTGTATTATAAGAGAAAATTACCTGGTACTGACCACGAAATAGGAAAGTCGATCAGTGGAACATAATAGACATACAACAAATAGTGGTCAAAGATAATAGTAATCTTGTATTTGACAAAAGCATAGTTCCATGTTTGGGGGATAAGAAATCATTATTTAGTAAAAATTGCTGTGACAACTGGAACTTAGTTTGACAGAAACTAGAAATAGACCAATATTTTACACCACTCACTAAGAATATAAAAATGCATATTTGATCTAGACATAAAAGGAGATATTATAAGTAAATTAGAAAAACATGGTACATATTACCTATCAGATTTATGGATAAGAGAGGAATTTGTGAATCAAGAAGAGATAGAGAACATGGTAAAATCTAAAATTGATAATTTTGAGTATGTTAAAACATTTTTCTATGAATAAAACAAATATTGCCAAAATTAAAAAAATATTGTGAGATCTTTATGGTCTCTCAGATGGAGGGCTCATATTTAAAATACATAGAGAATTTCGTTAAATTTATAAGAATAAAAGCCATTGCCTAATAAATAAATGGTCAAATATATAAACATAATTATCAGATGAAAAAATCAGTCATATATATATGGATAAGAAAAAAATGCTCCAAATCACTACTGAGTAGAGAAATGCAAAATAAAACAATTCTGAGATACCATCTCACACCCATAAGACTGGCTAAAATAACAAAAGAGGAAAAATAACAAATGTTGGAAGGAATGAGGACAAAATGGGGGCACTAATATACTGTTGGTGGAGCTGTGAAACAATTATGTAAAACGATTTGAAATTTAACCCAGAGATTTATAAAACTTTGTATACCTTTTGGCGGAGTAATAACATTGCTTGGTCAGTTTCCCAAGGAGATTAGGGGGAACAAAAAGAAAACTCATACACTTCAACATATTTATACCAGTTCTCTTTGTGGTGGTAAAGAATTGGGAATTGAAGAGATGTCCATCAGTTGGAAAATGGGTAAACAAATTGTGGGTATATGATTGTAATAGAATACTACTATTACAAAGTACTAATCATCAAAATAAATTGATACAGGCTACCAAATGGAGTGGTGAACCAGTGGAATAGATTAGGTGTATAACATAGTACTAAATCATCATAGTAATCTATAGATTGAAAAATAGAAAGATCCAAATTTTGGGGACAAGACATCATTTTTTAATATTTTTTAGTTAATCTGGACAGCAATTTGGCAGCAAAAAAGAGCAACATTTCATACCGTACACCAAGATAAAATTAATATAACATAAAGGGTGATAGCATAAGCAAATTAGTGGAGCATGGAAAATCTTACCTGTCAGAACCATGGATAAAGGAAGCATTTGTGACAAAACAAGAGGTAGTGTTGCAGGAAAATGTTTTCAGAAAAACTCGAAAAGACATAACATGAACTGATTGATGAAAGTTGAAGTGAGCAGAACCAGAATACTGTAGATAGTAATAGAAGCAACTATGAATGACTTAAATATCTTAGCAACACAATGTTCAAAGACAGTTCCAAAGGATTTTTGATGAAAAATGCTATCCACCTCCAGAGAAAGAATTATTAAGGTCTGAATGCAGATCAAAACATATTTTTAAATTTAATTTATTTTTTAGGTCTGTCTTTTCTTCCTCAGCATGGGAAACATGGAAAAGTGCTTTGCATGACTGGACAGGTATATTATTTCAAATTGATTGTTTCCTCAAGGAGGGGGAAAGGGAGGGATGGTGGAAGAGGTCATGAACATCAAAATTTTAGAAAACAAATGTTAAAAATAGTTTTCAAGGGCAATTGGAAAAAAGCAAATAAAAATCCAGTTATGTCGTATATTCACAGATGTGTGTATAATGTCATATATACATATGTCTATCATATATGCATAGATACATGCATGTGTATATATGTGAATGTGTATGTACACATATAAATAATACATATGTCTACACACGTATTTTCCCTCCCTATATGACATGCCTCTTGCTGACAGAAACTGTCTCATTTGTACTTCGGTATATCTCTAGCCTAGTGGCCCACAGCCTTAAAATGTCAATATATATTTACTGCCACTGTTCTTGCTGTTGCTGCTACTGCCTTAAAGGCTACATGAAGTTGGAAGATATGGTCATTATGCTAAAAAATGTTATATTATAAAAAGGAACTTTGTATGAATTTGAGAGCACCCCGATTGCCAACATTTTGGTTCCATGTTCTTCATAAGAGATTGGTTCCATGTTCTTCATCTCTCCACTGAACTACTCTTTAGATTACCTTCATTCCTTAAGTATTCTTTTTAGAGCATGACTTTAACCATCATCTATATTTTAGAAATTAAATGATAATAAATACTAGCAATCTATTAAATTTCCATGTTACTTTAAAAAGATAAGATAGTTCTAATACTTGGGATATGAGTCAAAATAGTATTCATTCATTCTAGCTAATCTCTAGTTTAATAAACCTTTTAGAATAATTAATCTTTTGGGGCAAGGTTTATCACAAACAAAGCATTATGTGTTCTGAATTATCTGATTCAAACTGCTTAGCCTCTTTGAATATGACATTTTGGGGAGTGTAATGTGCATTTAAGAAATATTTTCTATGTGCCTACAACATTCAAAGCACTGTATATAACAAGAATATAGAGCAAACTCTCATAATCTCAAGACAAAAATGGACCTTAGAACCCATGTAGAAATTTATTCCTAAACAAAAATACTTTCTTCAGTAAAGTCAACAAGTGTTTATCCACTGCCTGAAGGCTTTCAGTGAAGAGCTTACTTCTTGGTACAGCCCATAACACTTCAAAAACCTCTTATAATAGTATTTAAGATTTGGAAAAAGCTTTAAACATTCTTTGTCTCTTTATACTTGCAACAACCCTGAGAGAAGCTACTGTTTTTCTCATTTTATAGCTGAGGAATCTGAGGGAAACAGATGTGATTTACCCAGTCACACTACTAATAAGCATCTGAGGCTGGATTTGTACTCTAGTACCTCTCCATTGTGCCACATTAGAACTCAAATAAGCAGTTTTTCATTATGTTAAACTGAAGTTTACCTCTTTACAATTTCAACCCATTGCTACTAGTTCTTCTGTTGGTATCACACAGAAAAAAATGATTGTGTTACCTTTGTTCTATAGGACAGATCTTCATATTGTTAAAGATTGTTATAATTCTCCAGCCCACTCAAGTCTTCTCTTCTCCAGGCTAAACAGTTTCAGTTGCTTCAGCTTTGACTTATTTAGAATGAATTCAAAGTTTATTGGTAGGTCTCATTTGGACACTCCAGACAAGCAATAAATCCACTAAATCCTCCACATATTTTTTCAGACAACCTACTATTTAGCTCTGTCTCCTCCTGTGACTCATCATTTACCTATGGACTTAAATATTCATATTACCTCCTTTAGTATATTATGCTAATATTGCTTTTCTCTATGTTTGTATAAAATATCAATACATAAAATCTATTTCAATTAACTCAATCAACAGGAAATCTAAATAACATGAGGTATCAATTAAGCGGAATTTTTAAAAAGTCTTTGAGTCTAAGAGAATCATAAGAAATCATAAGAAAGTAAGAACAGAGAAAAGAAAGGTAACTTCAAGGGAAAGTGACATTTCTCATTCAATAAACACTTAACTTCATCTTTTATGTTTTTTATCCAAAATTATACCATTAGAATTTAGCTTTAAAATGTCAAAAGTCCTCAAAAAGCTCAATATTTGAAGAAAATTTAGTTTTTCAACTTTGGTAAGAAATGCAAGAAAGCTAAAACTTTTTAGATAAAAATAGTATGTCACCATGTTTTCAGCAAAAAGGAATTTTTCTGGCCAATGCTAATTTGAACACAAAATTTTAGGTCATCTGATTTCCTAGGCATTGCTTTTAATTTGTTAATTGCCGTAGCATAATAATAGTTTTAATTATCTGAATCAAGGATTATCTTCAATTCTCTCTATAAAATATCCAATGACATTGTTCTTAAGGCACTTAAGATAATAGCTAGAGAAGTCTGGAAAAGGTCAACAGTGCTAAGAGATAAGACCTTTCATTCTCTGGAATAAAGGATATTTCCCTAAATAAGAAACTGTACATTCCTCTTACATGATATTTGATGTTATTCTGATAAAAGCATGGTGTTTAGAGGACCGTTTGTACTCTTAAGCCTATGTGATTCAATATTGAAGATTACTCAGTAGTCTTAGATTTGGAAAGATATTTACGTTCTATCAAGTTTATATTTGAGGAAACTGAGATCCAAAGAAGTTAAATGACTTGCTCAGATCACCCAGGTGATAAATGGGAGAGCTAAGATTTAAAGCCAGATACTATTATGCTAAATTCTGTGTTCTGTCCACTGAATTGACCTGCATTTCATAATGATTTCTGAGTCTATTTAAACTCTTCATAACCTGGATCGTTCCTTCATTTTCCAATCTTTTCATAACTTACAACCCATTCTGTACTCTGCCATCTAATGACACTGACTTCCTTGCTGTTCCTTGCACAAAACATTCCATTTCCCAACTTTTCCCTCTCTATCCTCTATGCCTAGAATTTTCTCCCTTGTCATCCCTATTTTGTGCCTTCTCTGAAAATGTAAAGGTCC
The DNA here is from genome assembly GCF_016433145.1 of Gracilinanus agilis. Taxonomy (NCBI): domain Eukaryota; kingdom Metazoa; phylum Chordata; class Mammalia; order Didelphimorphia; family Didelphidae; genus Gracilinanus; species Gracilinanus agilis. Next base: position 582,386,646 of record NC_058132.1, read on the forward strand.
CATTTAAATCCTAAATTTCACAAAAAGACTTCTCTAAACATCCTTAATGCTAGTGCTTTCTGTCTATGATTACCTCCCCTTCATCCTATTTATATTTTGTTTGTACATTGTTGTTTGCAACTTCTCTCACATTAGACTATGAGCTCCTTGAGAGCAAGTACTATTTTGTGTTTTTCTTAATATCCTCAGTGATTAACACAATAGCTCATGTAAGGCATTTTAAAGATACTTGTTGATTTTTCTTGCCTCTAATTGGAGTCTAATTATGATTTTAAAGTCCAAACTAAACGTCATGTCTGAAGTATTTATTTCATCTAATTACTAGACAAATAGCCAAGAAGGATGGAGATTTCCCAGAGGATAGAAGCTTCACACAGAGAAGAGACTTGAAGTTGGCTGGGATTGGATGAGGTTGAGAAAATACACACACACACACACACACACACACACACACACACACACACACACACACATATTCTTCCTCTTTCTCCTTTTCACGAATAGCTTAGTCTTGGTGGAAGCAAGAGAAATGCAGTATGAGAGCAGCTAGGGAATTAAGTAAGAGATATGGTCAATTTAGAGCAAAATGCAGAGACATGAGATGGAGAAACAAACTAAGGTGGTATTCTTCATTATTACTGTAAGACAGGATACCAATTAACTATGGAACCAAAGGGTTTTAGGCACATCTCACTCCATTCTAAGAAATTTTGAATGACAGAAAAATATGACATTTATGGCAAAAAATAAATATTATACCCTCTCTATTATTCATGAGCAGTATAAAATCATGTAAGTGGTACTGACGCAGAGTACAGATGTCCAAAGACATTAATCATTTAATCTCTTTGCTCCTCAGTTTCTTTATCTTTAACATTTCATTAAAAGTGCAATTTAGCAAACATTTAGTAAAAACCCATCTGAGCAAGAATCTAGCATAAGTTTTATGGAATACAATGACAAAAATTTAATTGTGCATCCCTTTCAAGACCTTGATATCTACTAAAAAAATATGTTATTTGCAGTCAAAAATGCAAGATAATTTGAGAAAGTAAATAATACAACTACTTAATCAAGAAAAACTTGTTCAGCAAAGGACACAAAGTCTCAGCCTTAGAGAACACTAGGTATCTTAAAAGCTGAAGTTAAAGAAACATATATAGATAGGCCTGTAGATTGTAGCCCCAGAGTACTCTGAACTGGTCAGACTGCATCTGGAATTGGGGCATAGCTACAGAGAGCTGGAGAAGTCTTCAAACATTTCTAGGTCAACACTGTCATTTTTAAAACTGAAAAAAAAAAAACAACTAAAAACCAAGAGCTTAAAGTATTTCTCAAATGTCACACAGGTAATGAGCAGAGACAGGATCCAAAGAGAAGTCTTCCAATTACAGAACTCTTTCCCCTTTTTCCATGTACATTTTAGGAAAAATTCTAGGTATAGATGAGGATGATCAGATGAAAAGGGTACAGGATACCAGACCACATAAGGACCAGTTGAAGGATGTTGGAATATTTAGCATGGAAAAAAGACATAGGGAGGAAATGGAAGTTTGTGAATATAAAATGTTTAGAGTTATTCTGTTTTGCCCAAAGTATAGGTTCATAAAGGGAATTCTCATGGATAAAAACATGAATTCAATGCAGAATTAAAGTATCATTATTATATCATAAATTTTATTTTAATCTAAGAAAGTTTCTCACAACAGCTAGATACTTTAGTTATCACATTAACATAATTATTGTGCCTTATTTTCCCAATTTGCAGAAGGATTAAGAGTTTCTTGAGCAAAAAGGTGATTTCTACTTATAGTGTTCCTCCTTAAACTTTCCCAAAGCATTTCTCCTTTGCTCTATTTTACTCTACCTAGCTTCAATTGTAACTTATAACATTTGAGTAAAGCTATATAGATTTCTTTGTCTGGCTGTCTGTCTATCTCTCTATCCATCTTCTCTATATATTATATATATATATATATGTATATATACATTCTTGATCTATAGCTAGATAGCTAGATATATTTTTCTTCTAGAGGTTCTTAATTTATAAGATTGCACAAGAAAGTCATTTTTTCCAAAGCACTGAAGTTTTAGGTCAATCAAAAGATGAAAGACATGTTCATAGTGAGCATAAATAGGATGAAACATATTACCAACAAAGAATTATTCAGATATAAATGATAATCATAGTTAAGCATATGTCTAGCAAAAGAGATTAAATGAAGATATCAAGGATAAGAAATAACAATTATGTTCTAATGACATCCATACAAGGCAAGAGAACAAGAATAAATCCTTCAGCATATGAGAAAGGCCACCTATGGAGGAATTTAGGTAGTATATGGATGTGGAGTAACAAGTGAAGAGGATGCCCCAATAGGTTGTGTACTCTTAGAGTAAGTGCCTATATATATATGTTATCCCAGATCTAATGAAAGTATGGAAATATATAGGTATTTTCACCCATAGAATTAAGGCTCCATAGGAGTAAAGACATTTTCATTTTTAAAAAATGTATCCTTAGTGCCTAATCTAACACAACATCATAGTGTTTAATATTTCCTGAATGTATTTAATTTTATAGCATAGATTATGATGCAGCTATATAATATATTACCAGAAACCATTTGGTATGTTGATTTTTGCTATTGTAAAAACCCAAATCTAAAATGTATGAAATTTGTTAGCAAAAAACCTTTGGTGAATTGTATCTTACCAATAATTATCCAAAAGGGGAAATTTCTTTTCTTATCTCTTCAATAATCCTGATAATATAGAGGAAAACATGAATCATCAGTAGTAAAATTTAATTGCCATGGGCATCAGATCACAAGATGGTTAAAAGAGTTCAAATTTGAAAAGTACTTCAATGTTTAGCAGCACATTCTGTCTTTCATAAAATTACTTTAGGAATTAAATATGTCTATTGTTTGATGCAGTAATTAAATAAGCTATTTGAGTCTAACTTAGGTTATTTACTGTTTGATCCAAGTCCTTGGATAGAAGATCAGATATGTGTATGGTTGATTCTATACCATTTATCTTCCTTTATATAATTTCCTATTCTAATGTCAGCTCTTTTTCACTAGATAACTTTCTCTGCAATACATATTAAATCAATAAATGATTATATGCATGGGCGGTATAAATGATGTACTCTACTTAATTCAAAATCTAATAATCCAAAGTGGTTTCTATGTAATTTTTTAAAAAAAGATGGATTTTGATTTAACATGCCATCCCAGTTAGTGTTCACTTAAAAAACAATGATTTTAGAAGTGTTTGTAAAGAGGACTGGTCATAATAAACATTGGAAAAGATTTTTTTTAAATGATCAAAACCTTCTCCCATTGAATTCATCATGTGGGGTTTTACCACACTCACTCAGTCCACATTAACCAAAAGAAACAGCAAAAATCAGGAGCTGAGCAAATGTTAATTTATTTATATTTATAATATAGGAACAAAGTGACTAAAAAGGTAATTTTTTCCCTCTGGTTTAACTGTTTAAACTAATTCGTCTATATGTATTAGATTTATTATAGGGGAAGGATGACAGAGTGGATAGAGCATGGCCTTCAATCCAGGAAGACCTAAATCTAAGATTCATTTGGAATATGTGACTGAGCAAATAACTTAACCTCCCAGTATACTAGGCATCATTTACTATAAGTTTCCAAAATACATGTAGAAGGAGGGATTCCCTCACCTCATGGTCCCCAATTGAAGTGAGGACCCAAGCCCATTAAGTACAAAATGAAAAGCCTGATATGATCAATGTATTTATTTTGAGATAGTGTGACATTGGATACTCATGGGCTTGGCTTCAGGAAAACCTGGTTTAAAGTTTTTCTCAAATACTTCATAACTTTGTCACTGGGTATTTTTAAGCTCTCAGACTTAGATTCTTTTGTAAAACCAAGACAATTGAATAATTCAAATCACAGTTTTGATATAAAAATCAAGAGACATAAAGTGTATTTAATCCTTAAAATTCTATGTTATAAATAATTAAAAGGTGAGTTGTTATTATGTTGATGATGATGGTATTTCAAAACTTCATGTGGATGATGACATAAGATAATTAGATCATGACTGATTTTTATGTGTCATAAAAACAATAGGCTCAGAGATTCATTATACAATTTTCATTCAGTATATCTATATGAGCTTATTCTAAACTCAAAGTATTCATAAATATGACTGATCTCATGAATGTACAAGGTGTTTGAGTAAGCAAAAGATAGGTAACATTTGAGACAGTTCAATAAATCTAAATGAGAAAAAGCTAAAATGCTGACAAAAATAATTTTTCCATTATCAACATGTGAAATAACTAGCTTTGACAAATCCATGAGTTTTGAGGATGAATACAAGGTCTTAGAAACATCTTGTCCATCTTCATTGTAACTCACTATTCTGAATCATTTTAATCATTGCTCAGATCTCTTTCTTAATCATAGCGAATAACATGGGAAATAGGTCTATTTAAAAGAATTAACACCAGAAAGAAACATTAGAAGTTATCTAATTCAACTCCCTCACTTAATTGTTAAGGAACTGAAACATCAAAATGATGTAACTTTTCCAAGGTCATGCAAGTAATTCATATGAAAGGTAGATTTGAACATAGGTGCTATAACTTCTAAACCAGTGTTTATGTTTTCTGGGTTTTTTTTATTTTTTTAAATTTTGCCCTGGATTATAGGGTTTTTCTTTTTTGGGATGGGAATTGGTTTCTTTCCCTTTCTCCCCACTACCACTCTTGAATTCAAACAAAAACTAGAAACAAAGTCATTATTGACTTTCTTGAATAGCAAGTAGTCAATATTGATGTGATATAACTTTACTTAGGCAAAAAAAAGGAGGCAACATGGCATGGTGGATAAAGAGCTACACTCAAAGTCAGAAAGACCTGGATTCATTTCCTACATCTATTATATATTGATAGTATGATGCTAGGAAAACCACTTACAGACTTGTCTGGGATATTGGTACAATAAGACTATAAATTAGTGACAATCTATATTAATATTAAAATTTCCAAACCAAAAATCTCCCAACATCAATAAAATCACAGATCCAATTTCTAAAAATGATTAAAGAAATCTGTTCTTGACAAAGAGTTTCTGAATATTGCCAATATGAATTTCAGTGGGCAGAGGCAAATGATAATTTAGGTTATACTTGTAGAACCATAGTCTTGGGAAAATCACTACATATTAAAATCTTTCAATCCATTTTTGGACAGTTCAAATTTCATTCCTTGTTTCTGGATATTGTCAAGTAGTTGTCTTATTTATTTGTTTTATCTAGTTTTATTTTTCCTATGAAAACCTCAGTGCTATTTGTTGTTGATAAAATTTCTGTTATATCCTTTCCTGCCAATTTGAGAAATAAATTATCAAAAATACATAGTGTTATTTATTAGGTGCCTATTATGTACAATGTACTATGCAAAGGTACTGGGGTCATTTAAAGATGGATAAGATCCAAACCTTTTTCAGGGAACTTGCGATCTAATAGATAAAAAGAAATAAGCATTTATTCATATAAGTTTCAAAGTGTGGCACACCATAGTCCTTTGTTTTCCTATCTCCTCCTTATACAAGTCTCATGTGGCTTTTAACACAAGATATAATTTTGCAATTTTTTTTTGGTTTGGTTGGTCCTGCATTATATAATCCTAAATATCTTTGGTTTTTTTCTAAAACCAAAGAAGCAGTCCCTCTTATGGAATATAGTAAAGCAATGGCTTCCCTAATTCTATGTCCAAGATCCCTGTTTTTTCCTCAGTAGTTTTGACTGGCACATTACTGATATGTAAATAAATAAAAGTAGGTGTTTAACTACTTATAAGTAGTTACTTAACATTTTCTAGGTTATATCATCTAATAATTTTTTTAAGATTAAAAGAATGTTTAAGATGTGTACTCCATAGGTGGATAAAGTAATTTTATTCCTTTTTGCTCTTTTATAAATTTAAAAATAGAATTAAGAACATAGAGACATTCAATTGTGTTATTATTTGAAAAATGGGATTTATGACTATGTGCTGTGCAATGTGGTCTAACTAAGCTGCACACTAATTTAATATTTTACTGTGCATATAACAATTATAAAACTTAAATCATATTTTATGAATGGGAAAAGAAAAAGAAAACTGAAAAGCATTTGTTTCATAAAATTGTTAATTTCAACAGTTTTATATTTTACTTATAATATGCAGGCTTGTCTTATATATTATAATACTAACATCAAAGTAAAATATGATTTGCCTATCACATTTCTCCTCTTCTAACACTTCAAAATTCCATTTTCCAAATTATCTTTTTTATATGGCATAGAAATTTATACATGAATATCTTTACTACCATGGAAAAAGTTCAAAACTGTGGACTACTGTGATATTTATATGCCAATGGATATAATTGATAAGGCATTATGAAATGTTCCAATAGTTCTACCATTGGATGTAAATATATTCAACCATTTGGTTTCCGTATTCATCTTTGTAAAACTGATACCTCTTTTTCTGTAATTATCTTTCTATGAAAATTTATGTTTTCATTTGGTTTATTTTTCCAATATATGAATTAATGTATTCTTTCATGATATTTCAGATTTTTAGTCTCCCATCCATCTGTTTCCTCACCTTCCTTACTTTGAATGCCATTTCAAGTTAAATATTTCTGTGAGTATTTTGTGTAATTAAAAAGCTGCCAAAGAGTAAAAAGAAAAGAAGCTTGATAACTTCGTTGCTTACCAGCTTATCCAGCACATTTTAGTCTTTACTAGTTACCACTTCTACAGTATCTATTTCCATATTTAGAATGTAGACCAAATAGGCAAGGATCAAAATGAGTCTATCACTTTGTCTCTTTAGCTTTAGTAGGTGTGAAGAATCACTCAATGTTAAGAGAGTGCTCAGAATCATATTGTAGACCAATTATAAATATTTACTTAATGGAAGAAACTCTGAATATAATATAATTATAGAATAAGAAATGCATTGATACATTTCCAGAGGAACTAAATTCTGTGTCTATTGAGATTCTTGCTATAAATGAAACTGGAATATGTAATCAAGTTATAAGCCAATAGAGAAAACAAGAATCAGAATAGTTGGATTCACTCTTTGTTCCTAGATTAAATACTTGGTTAAACCAGATCATTGATCTCATTGATCCAGGGAACTCCTAATGATATTCCCTCATTAGAGATAATCTGCTTGAAATTTACAATCTTAGAGATTTGTATGGGAGTTGAATGGGAGTTGAAATAACTATGCTAGAGTCACAAAACCAGTACATGTCTAACTTACACCTATATTTTCTCTAAGCCAAAGTTTCTTTTTTGATGAGTATACTATGATACTTCATAAAATACAAACACATACACATTATCAAATATGAGTTTTTCTGCAAATGATGATGATGAATCTATGCAAAAATATAACCCTGAAGACAATTACAACTTACCCATCAAGATCTGTCAGTAATAGAAGAAAGATGAAGAAATCTATTCTACAAATATTCTGACAATCTCAATCTAACCAATCTGGTAAACTTGTACCTTGATATTTGTTGACTTCAATGAAACTTGAACTCAGGAGAATTCAGTGAAACATTTCTTTTGAAATAATTAGGAACTATGAAGGAATAAAAATAGCCAAAACATTTTAGGCTACTCATAGGCTTCTCCCTTGAATATTATTAATATTTTCTGCAACAGAACAATTGAATGGTGTTGAACATTGCAGAAACATAAGATCTTTATTTAAAATGAAATTGACAGAAATAAAAAATAAAATCCCCATTCAATGTAGAGAGTCATTTTTGACTTAGAGTCTGTATAGAATCAGATCATCAAATAGTTTTAAAAGAAAATTGAATATCAACAAAGAATTTCAAGGAAAAAATTGAGAAGAAAATTTCAGAAAAAAGAAGTTGCTAAAAGCATATGCTCAAAATCACTATGATTATCAGTATTTTAGAGAAGTTTAATTATTTTTTAATTTGGAGAAGTTCAATCAATAAAAAATTGTTAGTTACAATAAGTGGGGGGAGATGCCAAGAAACTGTATTAGCCACATTTAAAAAATATTCTTGCTGAATAAAGAGAGTTTGTAGTGACAAGCAAAAACAATTTAGGGTAAAATATAATTTCCAAAATATTGTGAAAAAAATTGGTACATTAAAAGCAATATCACTGCAACAACCAGTGAAAACTAATAAGGATTACAACCATACCACCCTAAAACAAGGCTTAATATGAGACCCAACAAGTCAGATCTTCCAGAGAGCAAATATAAAATAAACAAAAAAGAATTTAACAGAAAATGGAATAGATCAGCTAACATTTTAACAGAGATTCATCATTTAATTTTTTTCTTTTTTTCCACTTATATGTTGATACAATTTTTAATATTAATTTTATGACATCCTGTCATCCATATTCTCTGCCTCTTACCAACCTCTCTCCATCTCCAAGAAGGCAAGCAATATGATAAAGGTTGTATATATTGTCAAATAATGCATATTTCCAAGTTCGTCTTGTTCTGAAATGAGACATATTGCTTACACTAGAGAAAAATCCACCCAGGGAATAAAGTGAAGAATGATATATTTCAATTTGCATCTGTATTCCATCTGTTCTTTCTATGACAGTGGATATCCTTTTTCTTCATGAGTCTTTTGAAGTTGTAATGGATCCTTGCATTGTTGATAATAATTTGTATCCACAATTTATCATTGTAATTGTTATTGTGTACAATATCCTTTTGGTTCTGCTTAATTCACTTTGTATCACTATATAAGTCCAGATGTTTTTGTGATCAAATTGTCTGTCATTTCTGATGGTACAACAGTATCCCATTAAAAGCTTAGAACACAGATTAATAAGCCATTTTCAATTGAAAGATATCCTTTCAGTTTCCAGTTCTTTGCCACCATAAGAACAGATATAAATATTTTATAGGAAGGTTTTCCCCACTATATTTAAACTTTTTGAGAAATAGATCTAATGGCATTTCTGGGTCAAAGGGAATGCATAATTTGATAGCCATTTAGACATACTTTCATATTGGTCTCCAAAATGGTATATCTTTTCACAGCTTCACAAATAGTGTATTAGTGTCTCAAATTTTCCACGTGCTCTCCAACAATTATTATTTTTCTCTTGAAATGCTAGCCAGTCTCATGGGTGTGAGATAGTATTTCTAAATGGTTTTAATCTGTGTTTCTATAATTTGTGTTTTTAATTTTTAAAATTTGATTAAAGAGTTTCAATTCCTCCATCTGAAAATTGCCTTTTCATATTGTAATAGTAGATATTGATTTTGTTATTGATTGAGACCAGTTGATATCAGTTGATATAGATTCTATTACAGCTGTAAAGGCCTAGCTGGTTCTATTGGTAGATGAAAGTGGTTGGAGACAAACTACTATAAAACCTACTCATTTAAACTATAAGAACAGTGATTCCCAAAGTGGGTGCTACCGCCCCCTGGTGGGTGCTGCAGCGATACAGGTGGAGCGGTGATGGCCACAGTTGCATTTATCTTTCCTATTAATTGCTATTAACATTTTTAAAAATTAATTTCCAGGGGCCTAAGTAATATTTTTTTCTGGAAAGGGGGCAGTAGGCCAAAAAAGTTTGGGAACCACTGAATAAGAAGAAACAGGGATAGAATACAGGATTTAGAAATAGGTTAGGCTAGGAATTGTCAAATCTATTTATCCCTAAACTAATCAATACTAAATATAACCCAGAATCCCTCTATCCTACAAAGGACTACTTCTTGCCTAATGAAAATCAGGCCTAACTTAACTCCCTTAGTATCTAATACATATGTCTAACTTACTAAGCTAAGCTAATTATACTTCTTCTAAAACTCCTTTTATTGGTTATATTTTATTTCATCATATAATAGATTTACAGCTTGACTGTATCTCTGTATGTACCCAGCCTCAGAGATTCCACTCAACTCTTGACAAGTTATAGAGATGCTGCTCTCTGTGATGTTCCAAGGGGCAGCTTCACTGCTCTCTCTTTTTAGTTGAAATACTCTCAAAATCTTCCCATATATAAAGATGTTTACCAAAGGTTATCTACCACCAAATGTTCAAAGATTGTTCAGAGCCAGCACCCTAGACACCCACTCTCTCACAGGCAAGCTCCAGAGTGTCAGTTTTCCCAAATGCCCTTTCCTAGGGGATGCTAGGAATGCTTTACCCATCACCTACTGAAAATTCTTCTCTTTGGCTTAAAGAAGCCCAGGTAAAATTTAAGACAATTTCTCTAGCCTCCTCTTTACTTCTAACTATCCAGAATACTTAATTACTAGCTAATTAACAAATTAGTTATTACAATATCCTTTGACCATTTCTCAATTGCAGAATGTTTTTATTCTTATAAATTTGACTCAGTTCTATAAATATATTTGAGAAAGGAAGCCTTTATCAAAGAGATTTGCTTCAATTTGTATTGGCAGGTCAACTCCCATGCATTTTATGCTGTTTACAGTTATTTTAAATAGGATTTCATTTTCTATCTCTTCTTCTTTGGCTTTTTGGTTGTATAGAGAAATGTTGATTTACGTGGGTTTATTTTTTATTCTTTAATTATCCTAAAATTGTTAATTGTTTTAATTAGATTTTTCAGTGGATTCTTTAGTTGTACCATCATATTATATGCAAAGAGTAATAATTTACTTTCTTCATTGTTTATTCTAATTCTTTCAAGTTCATCTTCTTTTCTTTCTGTAGCTTTCATTTCTAGAACAATATTGAATAGTAGTAGTGATAATGGATAGCCTTGTTTCACTTCTGATGTTATTAGGAAGGCATCTTGCTTATTCTGATTACAGATAATGTTTCTGATGGCTTTAGATAGATGCAATTTATCATTTTGAGTTATGTTCTATCTATTTCAATGTTCTCTAGTGTCTTTAATAGAAATGGGTGTTGTATTTTCTCAAATGCTTTTACTGCATCAAATAAAAATGATCATATATTTTTGTTATTGATATGGCTAATTATGCTGATATCTTTCCTAATGTTGAACCACCCCTGAATTCCAGATAAAAAATCTACTTTGTCATAGTGCATGATCCTTGTGAAATATTGCTATAATCTCCTTGCTAATATTTTGTTTAATTTTTTGCATCAATATTCTTTAAGGATATTGGTCTATAATTTTACTTTTCTGATTTTGTTCAGCCTGGTTTAGGTATCAATGCAATATTTTCATCATAAAAGGAATTTTCTAGCTTTTTAAAATATTTTTTGGTAGTTTGAGAAGTATGGCACTGAATAAATGAACTAATTTTGGTAGAATTGCCATTTTTATTATATTGGTCCATACTCTTCTTACGTAGTTTTTTCCCACTCTTTGTGAACCTACATGAATTTTCTTGGCAAAGATACTAGAGTGGTTCTCCATTCTTCTCTAGCTCATTTTTCAGATAAGGAAATTAAGGCAAAGAGGATTACATGATTTACCTGTGGTCACAAAACTAGTAAATTCTGAGACCAGATTTGAATTGAAGTCTTACTGCCTCTAAGCTTGCATTCTACCCATTGTATCATCTACTTGTCTTGAATTAATCTACTCATGTGAAATTAATGTGTTTTTTTTTCCAATTCTTTAGATCTGAACTTATTTGTTTGAAAAACATTTTGTAATTATGTTCATTTAGTTCTTGGGTTTTTCTTGGCAAGTAGACTTAAAAGTATTTTTAATTACAATTTTCCCCCCAATGGAATTTATGTTTCTATCTCTTCTTATAGAAATTGTCAGTAATATAGAGACAGATTGATGATTTATGTGGGTTTATTTTATAGAGTGCAACTTCGTTAAAGTTTGCTAATTATATCAACAAGTTTTTTTAGTTGATTTTTTATTATTCTCTAAATATACCATCATATCATCTGCAAAGAGTGAAAGTTTGATTTCTTCATTGCCAATTATAAATCCTTTAATTCCTTTTTAAATTTTTCTTATTGTTATAGCTAGCATTTCTAGTATAATATTGAATAATAGTGATGGTTATGGGCATTCTTGATTCACCCCTGGTTTATTTAATAGGAATGAATGCTGTTCCTATATTTTAAAAAAAAGATTATTTTTCTTGCATCTACTTAGATAATGATATGATTTCTATTGTTTAGTTGATATGGTTGGTTATTCTGGTAATTCTCCTAAACTGAATCAGTCCTGAATTCCTGACATAAATCTCTTTTCATAGTTTAAGAATTTTGTGATTATTATTGTAATCTCCTTGCTATTATTGTAAATAAAATTTTTGCATCAATTTCCATTAGGGAAATTCATCTATATTGTCCATTCTCTGTTTTATCTCTTCCTGGTTTATTAGCATGACATTTCTGTTTAGTAAAACTCCTCTACTTTCCTAAATAGTTTATGTATATTTGGAATTAATTATTTAAATGTTTCACAGAATCCGCTTCTTGAAGATTTTTCATAGGGAGTTCATTAAAGACTGTTCCAATTATTTTTTCTAAAATAGCATTACTTAAGTATGATATTTTCTCTTCTCTTAATCTGGGTAACTTTTATATTTACTATAAATATCCATCCATTCCACTTCCATTGTCATATTTATTAGCATTTAATTGTGCGAAATAGCTAAATAGTTGCTTAAATTATTTTAATTTCTTCTACTGTAATAAATTCACTCTTTTCATTTTTGACCTGGTAATTTGTTTTTATTCTTTTTTTTCTTAAATCAAATCAACTAATACCTTATCTATTTTATTTACATTTGCATAAAACCATGTCCTAGTTTTATTTATTGGTTCAATTTTTTTTACTTGCTATATCATTAATTTTACCTTTACTTTTCAGAATTTCCAATTCAGTGTTTAATTTGGGATTTTAATTTGTCATTTTCTCTAGTTTGCTTAATTGAATATCCAATTCATTAATCAGCTCTTTCCCTATTTTATCAGAGTAATTTTTCAGAGCCATAAATTTTCCCTTTAAAACTTAAAATATTTTGAACTCTGTTTAATAAATTTTTGTATGCTGTGTCATTGTTATCATTCTCTTTAATAAAGTGACAAATAGTTTCTATGATTTGTTTTTACCTACTCATTCTTTAAAATTTGATTATTTCCCATTTAATTTTTAATCTATATTTCCATAGCCCATTATTGAATTATTTTTTGCTATATTAAGATTTGTTATGTATGAATTAATATCTCTGCTGTTCCACATTTGGATGAAAGATTTTATGTCTCAACATGTGGTTAATTTTTGTGGAGGTGCTATGTGTATCATTGAGAATCAAAAATATATGCCTTTCTATTCATATTAAATTTTCTTCTTAGGTCTATTATATCCAATTTTTCTAAAATGTTATTCATCACCTTTTCTCTTGTTTATTTTTCGGGGATTATATTTATCTAGTTCTGAGAGGGGAAATTTGAGGTCCTTCATTAGGATAGCTTTATTATATTCTCCTGTAACTCATAAATTTTCCATTAAGAATTCGATTCTATCATGGAAGGAATTTGGTAGAACTCCTTCTTTGTTTATTTTGTCAAATAGTTTGAATAATATTGGGATTAGTTGTTCTTTAAATGTTTGATAGAATTCACTTGTGAATCCATCTGGTCCTGGGGATTTTTTCTTAGGGAGTTCTGTGATGGCTTGTTCAGTTTCTTTTTCTGATATGGCATTATTTATGCATTCTATTTCTTCTTCTGTTAAACTAGGCAATTTTTTATTTTTGTAGATACTCATCCATATCCTCTAGATTGTAGTATTTGTTGCATATAATTGGGCAAAATAATTTTTAATGATTGCTTTAATTTCCTCTTCATTAGAGGTGAGGTCTCCCTTTTTATTTTTGATACTATTAATTTGGTTTTCTCCTTTCCATTTTTTATTAGATTAACCACTACTTCATCTATTTATTTGTTTTTTTCAAAGTACCAGCTTCTACTCCTATTTATTAAATCAATAATTCTTTCATTTTCAATTTTATTAATTTCTCCTTCAATTTTTAGAAGTTCTAATTTAGTTTATATATGGGGATTTTTAATTTATTCACTTTTTAGTTTTTTTTTAATTTGCATGCCCAATCCATTGATCTTTTCCCTTCCAAATTTGGTAATATATGCACTAAATGATATAAACTTCCCCCTGACTACTGCTTTGGCTGCATTCAAAAGATTTTGAAAGGCTGTCTGATCATTGTCATTTTCTTCAATTAAATTATTAATTGTTTCTATGATTCTTTTCTTTAACTGATTTTGGTGAATCATTATTTATTTTCCAATTAATTTTTGATTTGCCTCTCTATTTACCCATACTTTTTATTATTTTTGTTGCATTCTGAGCTGAAAAGGTTGCATTTATTATTTCTACTCTTTTGTACTTGTTAGCCATGTTTTTATGCCCTAGTACATAGTCAATCTTTGTGAATATACCATTTGCTACTGAAAAGGAGTATTCCCTTTTTTCCCTATTTATTTTTCTCCACATATCTATTAACTCTAATTTTTCCAAGATTTCATTCACATCTCTTACCTCTTTCTTATTTATTTTTTGGTTTGATTTATTTAGATCTGAAAGAGGAAGGTTCAAGATTCCCACTAGTATAGTTTTACTATTTCCTCCTTGACCTCCACTAGTTTCTCCTTTAGAAATTTGGGTACTATACCATTTGGTGGACACATGTTGAGTACTGATATTTCCTCATTTTCTATACTGCCTTTCTTCAGGATGTAATTACCTTCTTTATCTCTTAATATGATCTATTTTTACTTTGACTTTGTTAAATATCATGATTGTACCTCCTGCATTCTTTTTCTCAGTTGATGCCCACTAGATTTTGTTCTAGCTTTTTATCTTGACCCTGTGTGTATCTACCAGTTTCTTTTAGACAACATATGTTATGATTTGGATTTATTATCCATTCTATTTGGTTCCATTTTATGGGTGAGTTCATCCCATTCACATGCAGAATTATGATTACCACCTGTGTATTCCCCAACGTTTTGATTTCCTCTCTAGTCCTGCCCTTTCTTCTTTCTCTATTTCCTTCTACACCAGTGTTTTGCTTTCAATCTGTCCCTCTAATCCACACACTTATATTACTTCCCTTTCTAGCCCCTCCTTTTTTATTCCCCTCTTATTTTTAGGGTCTATTTAAATTCCCTCCTCCTCTATCTTTCCCTCCATTTTTGTACTCCCCACCTCACTCCATCCTTGGTTTTCCCCTCTCAACTTCTCTAAATGTTAAGATACAGTTCGATATCTCAATGGGCCCAGATGTTCTTCCCTCTCAGAATTGATTCCACTGGGAGTAAGGTTTGAATGTTACCTATTAGCACTCTCTTCCTCTTCTTCTTATATTAGTATTCTTCCCATGAGTCACCTTGTGTGGTATAGATTAACCTATTTTTTGTATTCCTTCAAGTTTCTCTTGGTGCCATCTTCTATACCCCCTTTCTTTTTTTTACATATCATCTTATACTACTTAGTTCCCCAACCACTACCTATGAATAATTCTTCTAACTAATATGATAATTAATACAGTTTTTGAGAGTTACAAATATTTTCCATATAGGATTTTAAACAACTTGACCTTACTGAAGTCCTTAAAAGAAAAAAAAATACCTCTCTTTTTTGCTTATATTTTCATGTTTCTCTTGAGTTTTATATTTGGACATCAAATTTTCAGTTTAGTTCTGGTCTTGATTTACAAAAACTTGGAAATATTCTATTTTGTTAAATGCCCATACTTTTTCCTGGAAGTATATAGTTGATTTTGATAGGTAGGTGATCCTTTGTTCTAGGCCCAATTCTCTTGCCTTTCTGAATATCATATTGCAAGCCTTGCAGTCCTTTAGGGTGGAGGCTGTCAGATCTATGTAATCCTGATTAGTGCTCCTTGATATCTGAATTCTTTCTTTCTGGTTTCCTATAATATTTTCTCCTTAGCGTGGAAGCTCTTGAATTTGGCAATTACATTCCAGAGGGTTGTCTTATGAGGATTTAACATAGAGGGTGATTTATGGACTCTTTCAATGTCTATTTTGCCCTCTTGTTCAAGGGTATCAGGGAAGTTTTTTTGGATAATTTCTTGTGGTATGATGTCAAGTTTTCTGTTTATTTCCAGGTTTTCTGGTAGGCCTATGATTCTCAAATTGTCTCTCCTGGTCCTGTTCTCCAAGTCAACCATCTTCTCAATTAGATATTTCAGGTTTCCTTCTAATTTGTCATTCTTTTGACTTTATTTTATTAATTCTTGCTGTCTTGTGAGATCATTAGCTTCTACTTGCCCAATTCGAATTTTTAAAGACTAGTTTTCAGCTATGATTTTTAAATTTTCCTTTTTGGTTTGGTCTATCCTGCTTTTCATGGCTTCCAATAGGTCAATTCTGGTCTTCCATTTGCTTATTGTTTCATTTGATTTCTGGGCTTCTTTTTTCCCAAGTAGGAGATTCTGTCTTTTAAACTGTTATTTTCTTTTTGAACTATTTCTCACTTTTCTTGCCAAATTTCTTTTATCTTCCTCATTTGGTTATCATTTCAAATTTAAGCTCCTCAAGAGTTTGTGAAAAATTTACATTTGTTTTGGAAGGTTTGGATGTGTTTACTTGTTTGTCATCATCTGCTGTCTCCTCTTTAGTCTGCATTTTTTCTTCCATAAAAATTATCCAGGGTCAATGCCTTTCTCTCATTCTTTTTGGTGGTTGAAGATTGTATTTCTTGGGTGTTGCTGGTCATTGATTTGTTAGTTTTTCCTTACCTTCCCAGCCAGAAGTCTGAGTGTGAAGCAGGCTCTCTGTTTATGGAGCTACAGAGCGATTTTTCCCTAAGGCTATTTATCAAGTCTCCAGGGCTTCTGCTGTGTGCTGACCCTCTCTGCTCTATCTCTACACCCAAGATCCATGTTCCTCAGCCTCCTGAGGTCCCAAGTCTAGCTGCTCTCAGGGGTAAGTCTTTGGTGTTCTCACCCAGGTACTGACAACTATAATGCAAAGATGCAACAGAGGCTTTTGCTCTGGCAGGGAGTCAACTGTAAACTGCCCTGGCAGTTAAGCCTTGTAACCTTCAGAGAAAGTCAGTTGGAACCTGAGGATTGAAGAGAGCAGAAGGTCCAACTGAGGCTCTGCTTTGGGCTCTTGGCTTTGCTGTGGTCTGTGCTTTTTGTCTCTGGCAATTTGAACCTAGCTGATTTCTCTGGACCTTTTCCTGACCTTCCCCATATTATACCCCTATTATCTTACCTGATTTTCCTTTTGGGTTCTGGGAGGAATGGTGATTTTGGTTTTGGTGATTAGACTTTGTGGGTTTAGTTTTCTGTAGACAAGTGGGACATCTTTAAATCAACATATCCCTTATTTTATTGATCTAGTATATACTTTACTTTAAGGCAGCCAAATCTTCTGACTGGGAGACCAGTCTAACCCTCTCCTGACCCTTCCCCCAGCTTCAGTTTCTCCCTAACATCTATTACAAAACCCTGAACCCCTCTCTCCTTTCTGATCAACCCTAAAATTAATAAACCCCTTTGCTACCAACTCAAAGCCCTCTGGTGAATGAATCATTGTATCAAATTTTAGGGAAGGGTTAAAGAGGGAAAAATTTATTTTCTCTTTATTTCTTGAGGGAACTACGGGCATCCATCTTGGCAGGAAATCATTACCCGAGACTTCCTGTCATCAGTTTCACTGGCAGGGAGGAGCCCCTTTGATTCTTCCTTCAAGGGACTTTTGAAATGAACAAGAAAAGCCCTCAAGGCAGATTTAAACATTTCTGACTGGCCCAATTCCTTTGTATCTATAGAGACACCCTTCCTCACTTTGAAGGGTTCAGCCTATCTCCCTCAGGATCCTCTGTCTCCAGCCTCAGCCTCTAGCCCATTTTAAGCTGCTTCTCCTGAATACCCCACCTATTCCCTCACCATTCAATATACCACTTCATTCTTTCCTCCCCTACATTCAGCTATCCCCTTCATTCCTCCTCCTAATACCTACCTCACCTTTATCCCTCCTTTTAACCTAAAGATTCAAAGATTACCTATTTCTTGATAACAGAACCTATAGATTTCCCTGTCCTCACACTAATTCTGATGTGCTAACTGACTCTGGCACCTTAGGTAGAGTGAGGGAGGGTTGATCAGCTCTCATTTTGGTGGAAGTTATTTATCTTCCTTATAGCATGCAAATGACCAAATCTCACCTACCTTCAAGGCTGAATCCTACAGTCCCTTTCGCTCACCTGATTTTGTTGGGTTTTTTTGTCCTTTTGAGGCACTTTATGTTGGTCAATGGTGAAGAGAGGAAGAGGCTTGTCTCTACACTTCAGCCATCTTAACCCAGAGGTCTGAATGATATAGTATTTGATGCATATATGTATAGCACTGATATTATTTCATTGACTATTGTATCATTTTAGTGAAATGTAATATCCTCACTTTTTCTTTTAATAAAACCCATTTTTGTTTTTGCTTTGTCTGAGCTCATGATTGCTAATCAAGTTTTTATATTACTTTAGCTGAAGTATAATAGTTTATACTCCAATCCCTTATTTTTACTCTGTCTTTCTATTTCAAGTGAGTTTCTTCTAAACAACATATTGTAGGATTCTAGGGGTTTTTTAAAATTTCATTCTGCTTTTCATTTCTGTTTCATATGTGAGTTCATTCCAATCACATTCACAGTTACTATTAGTACCTGTATATTTCAGTCCATGCTGCTTCTTCCCCCCTACCATCTCTCTCTCTCTCTCTCTCTCTCTCTCTCTCTCTCTCTCTCTCTCT
>NC_058132.1:582409984-582464841 GCF_016433145.1 Gracilinanus agilis
ATATATATATATATATACCTAATATTGGTATTACTGAATCAAAAGGTATGCACAGTTGTATGACTTTTCTGCCTTGGTTCCAGATTGCACTCCAGAATTTTATGAGTTTAGAGGTCCACCAACACAATATTAGTGTCTCAGTTTTACCACATATCCTTCCACCTGTCTCATAGGTATGAAGTAATACCTCAGAGTTATTTTCACATTGCTCTAATAGTCTATATATGTGTCTTTTGATTCTTGACTTGGGGGGTATTTTTTTTCAATCAGATCTGATCTTTTCTTCATAATGATTGAAAATCCATAAACTTCAATAATTATTAAGATAGGGATACCTTAGAAACAGTCAATTCCTTTTTTTAAATTGGCTTCTTCTTAGAGTCTTTTTCCTCAGCAACTTTAAGTGAAATTACCATTTTACAACTTCTCTTTTTAAACTGGGAGCCAAATGTCCTGAAGTATCTACAAAGCCCCAGGAGACTTAAAGACTCAAAGAGACTTGAAAACAATTGAAGATAATAAAAAGAATTGCATGAAGCCCTTTCCTCTCTTCTCATGAACTGTGATCCATCTCTCACTCAGGATAATTTTATATATATAGGATTTGGTACTTGGGTTTCATATTTTTTTAACCTGAAATTCTCTTTTACATCATCGTAATTTCCCTCAGTATCTCAGTATATATTCTCCTCCCTTTCCTAAAATGTCATTTCTTATAAGAAAACAATTTTAAAGTATAAAATGACAAGGAAAGAGGAAAAAATAGCATTACCAATGAATATACCAAGAATATTTGAAATATATAAATACATAAAATGTTTAATTCCCATGGACTTTTGACCTATGCAAAGTAGCAATGGTAGATTACATGATATCTCTTGCCTAGAGCCATGCTTGATTTTTTAACTTCATGATATTCTTTTTTATTATTATTATTTTGTGCTTGTTGCTCTTTCCATTTACCTTTTTTTGTATTTGTTATGTATATTGTTCCCCTCTAAACCTATTGGAATTTTTTCATTAATTGTTTTTCTATTTTATTTCAGTATGTACAAAACAAAACTCATTATATTTACCACTAAATTTATTCTGAAATGTTCTGTTCTCTCAGGGGTACTACCATTCTACCAGTTACTTAGCACTACAACCTCAGCGTCATCATCAATCCATCTCATTGTTCAAAGGTAGAAAATGAATTGTCACATGTTGAAATTACTTTTTCTTCCTCTCTCATACACATGTGCTTCTCTATACTCACACTACCAGCTTATTTAGGACCCATGTCAGCTCTAACTTGATCAATAACAACTGATTTTTAATTTGCCTCCTAGTCTCCCAATACAAACTTACTAAAGATTTACCCCTAAATTTTAAATCTAATTGGTATGTGACCCTTGACACCCCCAACCCTACAGGCATTTCAGGTTAAACAGAAAATAGGAAATTCCTTTCATTCCTTGCATTCTTGTTAATGCTGAGGAAAAGATGATCCTGGCATTAAAGACTCACAATAAGGAAAGACCCCTGAAAGGAATATTCTCCTTAGATTCTCTCTTAGATTCTAAGATGGGCCCTGATACCATTGAGATGTATCTGGGACATCCTTCACTCCTCCCCAACCTCATTCCATTACCTCATCATTTGTCACATAGACCCTTGTTATTGTAAGACTATAAAAAGCCCAGAACACATCTCCAGACAAATTCCTCCCAGACAAATTCAACATGACTACTAAATTAATAAATTTATTATTTTTATTTCTAAGCTCTTGTGGATTCTTATATTCTTGCAAAGGGTATCCATCACATACAAAAGGGGATCAACTCTAGTCTCCCCAAAACATAACCATTTCATCCATCTCTTGTTCAGAACTCTAGTTCTTAATACTAGCAGGATTGATTATATAATCTTTTTCATACTGTTGCACACTGGCTCTTTCTTATATTTATAATCTTCTTATATTCTATTATACTCCAAAAGCTCTATGATCCAGTCATATTGGTCTTCTTGCCATTGAACTAAATGTCTTTACTCCATACCTTCATATTAGTGGTCTCCCATTCCTGGAATGTAATTTTTCTTCTCTGCTGTTTCTTTGTTTCCATATTTTCCTTTATCTCATACTCAGTGTTCACCAATATTCATTTTCCATTCTCTACTTTTCTTTTCCCTGTATCTAATGTCCTCTTTAAGGTTTTACTTTTAATTTTTTCTATATGTATCTCTGATGAATATGGTATCATCCATTTAAAAACAAGCTTCTAGAGGAGGATATGGTTTTGTTTTTTGCTCCTCAGGGTGTATGTGTGTGTATGTGTGTGTGTTTTGGTGTGTGCATTTCTATTATTTAGGAATTTCCTAGCTGATTGATTAATTGACTGACCCCAAGGCAGATATGCTCCCCCCTTAAGACTTCTCATCTCCAGAGTCAATGGCCTCAGTTCCTTCAAATTTTCTTCTCTTCAGCCCCTTCACTGTTATGTTTGCTCTCCTCAGGAAATATTCAAGCTTAACAATGCCCTTTTTAATAGTTGTACCCAGTATATGAACATAATATTCAATATAATGTCTGACATGTCCATAGTATGTAGCATATTTGTCACCTTTCTGTATCTAGAAAATGTTTTATTTTATTGAACTATAAAATGATGTTAACTTTTTTTTACTATCATATTCTATTGTTTACTCATCTTGAGATTGCATTCCACTAAAACCACTAGAACTTTTCTCTAACAAGCTTTTTTACAGTGATAGTTCTCTCATTTTGAACTTGTGAGGTTGATTTGTTTGACCTCCAACATTGAATCATTGCCCAACTTATGTTTATTTAAGGGCTGATAGATGCTGCTCACAGCATGAATGATAGATCACTGTTTCAAAGAGAGTACAAAGAATTATAAGTAATTTTTTCACACCACAAGGTGGGGAAGAGGGACACCCAGCTTTAGCAAGAATCATTATGCTTACCTTCCTACTGAAGGGAATAGCAAATTACATGTGTGCTCAAGGTAAGAAAATCTTCCTACAAAAGAGGAAGGCGAAAATATTTTAAATACTTCTCTTTATTGCATAGTTTATAAGAACTTCTATTTCTATTGATTAAAACAATCAAAGAAGAAAGTCAGAAAATAAAAGATCCTAAGGAGAAAGATGAAAACTAGAACAAGGGTTAAGAGTTTTCTGAAAGAAAGAAAGTGACAGAGTAGAACATGCAACGGAATAATCCAGCTAGGGAATGAAAAAGGAAGAAAGCACTCTTGATTGAGACAAATTAAATTTTTTATAACATTAATGGATCAGAGAGAGAGACAAAGAAGAAGCATCAGATACTTGTTTTGTTTTCTCAACTAAATAAATATTCACATGAGGAATCTGGAATAAAAATTATGTAAATATTTAAAGAATATCTGATTTTACCAGTGAGTCTGGTCAATGCAGGATAAAGCAATTATTTGGGTCATGGTCCAGAACTGAATTCAGGTTTTTCTGATTTTACTCCAATACCCTTTCCACTTTGTCATACAGGTTCTTTGAATTACTAAACAGACATATTTTTAGCATTTAAGAATGGCAAGCACTGAGTATTATGGAACATCATAATTCATATTGCAACTGAAGTTGTACTGTATTTATTTCTGATTATCTGTTCTTATAAAAACAGTAAGAATTGTTGAGTTCATATAGCCTCAAAATCATTAGGATCTGTGTCAGGATCTAATAATGATAATGAACTAGATGAAACAAGAAAGAATAAATATAGAAGAGATCTGTACTAGTGGGGGCTCAATTTTAAAAGCACTCAAGGATGAATTATATATATATATGCATATATAATAATGAAGAAGAAAATTATTGAAAGAAGGGAAAAAATCCCAAATGCTACTCCTGCTAAAACTAAGAACAATCTACATTAAATACTGAGCTTTGAAATTCCTTTGCCATCTCTATAAAATCTGTAAGGAAATAATTCATGAACATATTTCTGGTGGTAGAGCCAAGATGGCAAAGTAATCCAGAACATCACCTTGTCACCATGAGAATCCTCTCTGACCAAGATTAAGATATCACCACACAATAAATACAGAAGTGAAAGAACAAAAAAAGGAAAAAGTGTGAAACAACTTTCAAGGAAAGAAAAACCCAAAAGGTAGGCAGAGAACATCTGGGGGTGAAAGAAGACCAGAGCTAGAAAAAGGCTGTAGCAAGGAGGGAAGAGAAATCTAAGAGCAATCCACACACCCCGGGCACCACATCTGCTTCCCAAGATTCTGAACCTAATTTCAAGCTTACATTCAGATTCAGAGATCCTATCTCACTAAATACTGATATGAGCCAACCCACACCCCTTGAAATTTCAAACAGAGAAGTCCAGGGCAGTTTAGGATAAAGTGGAAAGATCAATGTGGGCCCAGAATGAAGCCAGAAATTCCCATCTGTGCTTGGGAGGAGGACATGGTACACAGTTCAAGGTGTTTGATAATATTAAGTACCAGGTACTAAATACTGATCTTTTTGCCTAAAGCTCAGGGCAGAGTTCCAAGACAGGGCAATCAAGGATATGCCAGATTGGATCAAGTACACAGCAACCAAAAACTTAAGCCTAAGCCTGGGACTAGAATTTGATCAGGCCCTGATGTGATCAAGCTCAGAGTGAGATCAAAACCTTACACCCAAGCCTGAGGAAAGTCTTTAAGCTATCATCATCTCAAGGATCAATTGAATCAGCAAGGGAGGGGGCTCTCAGAGCTCTTGCCCTTTGACCATCACATCATCCCCCAAGAGCTGAAGCTGGTAAAACCTAGAAAATAAGCTGAAAATAGCATTAAGGCAGGACTGAAGTTTAAGAGAGTCTCCCAACTTCGCAGAAAAAGAGCCTACCTAAAATTATATAGAAAAAAATGAGCAAACAACAACAAAAAAAGCACCTAACCCTAAAGGATTGTTATGTATACAAGGAGCTAGGTACAGCAGAGAACGGGACAGTGAAAGCAAAGGAAATACATAGAAAGTTCAAATGTAAACTATAGACTGAACACAGATTCTAAAAGAGCTCAAAAAAGACTTAAAAACCAAGTAAGAGAAGCAGAGGAAAAGTGGCAAAGAGAAATTAAAGTAATGCAAGAAGAAAGGAAAGTAATTCAAGGAAAAATGGGCCAATTGAAAAAGGAGAACCAAAAACTGATAGAGGAAAATCAGGTTTTAAAAATCAGAAACTAATGATTTCATGAGAAATCAAGAAACAAGAAAGCAGAATCAAGGGAATGAAAAAACAGAGGAAAACATGAAATGTCTTAGTGAAAAACAACTGACCTGGAAAAATAGATCTAGGAGAGACAATTTGAGAATTATTGGACTACCTGACAACCATGATCAAGAAAAAATCCTGGACATCACATTACAAAAAAATTATCAAGAAAACTTTCTAGAGATCCTTAAAGAGAAAATAAAATTGAAGTTGAAAAAATTCACAGATCATCTACAGAAAGAAATTCTCAAATGACAACTTCCTGGAATGTAATAGCAAAATTCAAGAGCCACCAAGATAAAGTGAAAATTCTTCAAGCAGCCAGAAAGAAACCATTCAAATACTATGGGGATACAATCAGGATTACACAGGACCTAGTGGCTTCTACATTAAAGGATAGAAAGGCATGGAATATGATATTCAGGAAGGAAAAAGATTTGAGTTTAAAACTCTGAGCCACATATCCATCAAAACTGAGTATATGCTTTCAGGGGGGAAAATGGGCATTCGATAAAATAGAAGATTTTCATGCATTCCTGAGGAATAAGCCATATCTAAACAAAAATTTTGAATGCTAAATATAAGGCATAAGGAAAATCCAAAAAGGTAAATAAGAAAAGGAAATTTAAGGGACTCATTGAGGTCAAAATACTTATATGTCTACATGGAAAGAGGATATCTGTAATTCTCAATAGTTACTCTTAGAAGAGAAGATAGAAGGAATTTATCCAGAAAGATGGTGGGTAAGTAAGCAAATTATGATGATATGATGTATATGATAATATAAGATGATATCATGTATGTGTAATTGTGATAATATGAAATTATTTATATGTATGATATGTATTCATATGAATGATATGTAAAAAAATCAAGGGGTGAAAGAGAAATTTGCACTGAAAGAAAAGAGAAGAGAGATACAGAATGGGGTTATTTATATAACATAAAGAGAGGTGAAAAATCATTATAAAGAGGGGAGGCTAAGAGTGGTGATAGGCAATGCTTAAACTTTACTCTCACTGTAACTGCAGAGAGGGAAAAACAAGTATACTCAATGGGGTATAGAGTTCTATCTTACCTACAGAGAAATAGACAGGGAATAAGACAAGGGAAGAGGGAGGTAATTGAAGTGAGGGGGAAGTGGTGGGGGCAGTGACAAAAAGCAAAATACTGGTGAGGAGGAATAGAGTGAAAGGGAATAGAGCAGGACTTAAAGGGGATACTACTATGGAGGGCAATACACAGTTAATAATCATAATGCTGAATATGAATGGGATGAACTCACCCATTAAACAGAAACAGATAGCAGAGTAAATTAAAAAAAACAGAATCCAACTATATGTTGTTTCCAAGAAACACATTTGAGGGAGGTTGACACATACAAATTAAAGGTAAAGTCTGGAACAGAATTTGAAATGCATTATTTAAAGTAAAAAAAAAAAAAAAAAAAAAAAAAAAAAAAAAAAAAAAAAAAAAAACAGGTATCGTAATCATGATACCAGACAAAGCTAAAGTAGAAATTGATATGATTAAAATAGAAAAAGGAAGGAAATTACATTTTGCTAAATGGTGCTATTAAAAATGAAGTGATATAATATTATTGTCCTGAAAGTAATCATGAACTGGAGGATTTCTATGTGAACTGGAAGATCTCCAGGAATTTATGCAGAGTGAAAGGAGCAGAGCCAGAAGAATATTGTACACAGAGACTGATACTCTGTGGCACAATTGAACGTAATGGACTTCTCTGCTAGCAGCAATGCAATGATCCAGGACAATCCAGAGGAATTTATGAGAAAGAGCGCTGCTATCCACATCCAGAGAAAGAATTGTGAGAGTAGAAATGCAGAAGAAAAATATGCGATTGATCATGTGATTCAATGGGTATATTATTGAGGTTTTGGCATTAAAAGATCACTTTATTGCAAATATGAATTATATGGAAATAGGTTTTGAACAAAGATGCATGTATAACCCAATAGAATTGCTTTTTAGCTCCTGAATGGAAGAGTGAAGAGGAGAGAGGTAGAATCTGAATCATATAACCATGGAAAAATATTCTAAATAAATTAAATATTTAAAAAACAATCTATTCATTTATCAATGGGATTTTATCCTTCATGAAAATATGAAAAAGAATTGTTTTCATATGATGAATATTGACATTTTAAAGTCTTGTTTTATATATTTCATAATATTTTCCTAAGGAATAGTATAAATTCTGTAATCAATCAAGAATTTAGTAGTGTGTGTATTTACCATAGACTCTCCACCTTTGACTATTTCCAAATAGTATCATCTATGCAAATGCAATGTTTGATGTAAAACTAGTTGTTTTTAACTTCATTTTCTCAAATTAGTGAGAATAAGTAATTGCTTACTTTGCTTTTATATAACTTTTCTTTCCCAGGATATTTCCTCCATGAAATGAGTCATTCTTTGCTATAAAGCATTCTGGAAAAAAAAATGAAAAGCAATTTGAAGAACTAACCAATAACTCAAGTTTGACACCAATATTCTACTTTCATATTCTTCAACCTTTGCAAAAAATGCATTTTCAAATTCCATCTTTGAAGTTGGGTTCGGTAATTAAAATAAGGCAGCATTGAGTTTATTTTCTTTATTCTTTTTGCCCTTAAGATGAAAGTAACTGTTAATACAAAGGGTAGAACAATGGTCTTGGAGTTAGGAAGAGAGTTCAAATCTAGTCTTAAGTGTTTACTAATGTAAGGATGGGGGATGGGACAAAAAAGAGCTAGAAGAAGGCCGTTGGTGACAGTTGGTGACAGTTGAGACAAGAGGGAATTCTGGGTAATGGTCCAGAAGAAGGAGAAGGAGAAGGAGGAACTTCCAGTGAAGGACTGAGAAAGGGAGGAGGAGAACCTCTCAGCTTGAACCCAGTCCTGAGGACTTCCTGAGGATCTTTCTTTGGACATTGAAACCCCGATTCCCTTGTCAAAGGCATCCCATTGCATCTCACCCAGCACGACTTCAATCATCCAGTCAGCTAAGTTTGAGACTCCTCTTTGGGAGTGATCTCTTAGGCTCTTTCCCCCATTACCCAACCTTGCTGACAGACCCTTTCCAGTCTAACTTGCAATTACCGAAAAGGATAGAAATAATAGAAATAGAAATAGAAATAGAAATAGATGGAGAAGAGGAGAGGGGAGATGCTTTGGAGTGGGAACCCCAAAGGTTCCCACCCAAGTGAAGGACCCATAGAAATAGAGAAGAGGGCACCCCAAAATCCTCTGCCCTTTACCACTTTCCCCAATCCCTATATTGAGATTAATAAAAGCCATTAATTAGTCAGATAGTGTTCCAGAGTGCCTGAAAGACGAGGGGGAAGGGAATCACAGCTTGGTCTGTCTGCCTCCATCTTGAAGCCAGACCACCCCCTGTAAAGTTGACTGACCTTAGGGGAGGCTTGCTTGAACCCCTCCCTCATTCAGAATTGAATTTGGGTACCATATACCTCATCTTATAGGGAAGCCTCATCCCCAACTCCTATGGGGCAGCACAACCATCCAGGTTACCCAGTTTTGGGGTGACACCCCTTCGAAGTCTCAGGAGCACATATTTGGCAAGAAGGGAGAGCTAGAAGAGAGTCTCACCTCATAGACTCTCTCTCTCTCCCCTTCTATCATAACATTTGGGTACTGGCTCTGTTTATTCTTGTACTAGCTATATGAATCTGTGAAAGTCATTTAATCTCTGGATGCTTGTCTTCTCAATTATAATATGATAATAATAATAGCACTCACTTCCTAGGGTTGTGAGGATGAATGGAATAATATTTCTAATGTACTTAACATAATGACTCACATATTGAGATGTTATATAAAATTGCCTTTGTTTTTGTTGTTGTTGCTATTTACATGTCATATTATTTACATTGCATGCTTTCTTGACTTTGAATCAATTTATATGAAACCTTGTCTTATTTCTTGAAGTTCTTCAGACTGACCTTTTTTTAGTGTAATATTTCATTACTTTCAAGTACCATAATTTGTTCAGGCATTCTTTAATTAATGGACATCTAAATTGATTTTTTTTGTTATGCCAAAAGTGATGCCATGAATGATTTGTTATAAATGAGTCCTTTATTTCTGTCTTTGATCTCCTTGTGATATCTTCATTTATCAGTGGATAACTTAGAGAAAAGATATGGCATTTTACTCCTCCCTCCTTTATTAATGTTGTAAATAGTTTACAAGAATAATTTGTGTCTCCCCCACTAAGATGCTAATATATCTCTGGGTTTTTTCTGTCAATCATTTTGTACATTTCCCATACCATTGTTGACAGTTTGAATTTATTCTTCTTGTTTGAGTATTTTTTTCTTGTCTTGACTTGAATTTATTTTGTTCCTATTCTTCAAAAGCCTTGATTGGATAATGATTTTAAGTAATACACGTGCATGGCAACTCCTTATTTCTTGGATATCAGACTTTTAAATATTTATTGGATTCAACTTAGTTTTTCAATTGAACAGTTAATCTTCTTACTCTATTTTAATTAAAACTAACATTTTAACACAAATATTTTCCTAGCAATGACATATGGCTTCATTTTATGGAGAAAACTTGTGGCCAAAGTATCATAGTTGAATAGGATCAAAAAGTAAAGAGTGATACATTTGGAATTTTAAATTATTCCTAGGAGTTATATAAAACTATTACAGAGGAGATGCATGACAAGAATAGGAGGTGGCTCTATCATACATTGAAATAATAAGTAAAATAGAGGCAACCTAAGGGTTATTCTACTAGACATGACATACCAAGAGAAACATAGAATGGCATTGTATGCATTCCTTAAATGCTCTATAGAAGAAATATGTGTCTGAATAAAATGGTAGGACAGAATATAAAGGGAGAAATCTTCTGATAATCAAAAAGAAATTTCATTTATATAGTATGCTCAGATTTCATCAAGACACTTTATAAACTCTTTTAGAAAAATTTTGTGGATGAATAATACCACACATGAGAATTCATAACTATTTGAACGACCATATCAAAAGAACATTGATAAATAGATCAAAGTTCACTGAAAGGAAGCATTCTAATGGCATATTTTTAAGAAAATGAAATGTTCTCATCATATTTAATTAATAATTTACCTTAATATACTTTGAAAATTTATGGATGAAAATCTTTGGAGGTATAATTAACATGTTTAAAGATAACATGTTCTGCTCATTTCCTAGTTTGGTTGGATTAGTGATAATTATCACTAGTTGGGCTAATAGACAACATGAAATTTAGCAGATTTTGAGTTACGGATCATTTTTGCAAAGCAGGCTGGAACACTTAAATGTTCAATTACTTGAGCCAAATAGGCAAATGCAAAGCTCTAATTAGCAATACACTTTTTGTCTTTAGTAATATAAAGGAATACTAAGAGGAGGCAACCAAACTAATTAACAACAAAATATCACTCAGGTCATTCAAAAAATGACTAAAAACAAATATAAGAAATTATTATAACTTGGCTTTTGAACATGAATCTTTCTTAAATTATATTATTATTTCACACTCAGTAAACCAGTTTTTTCACTGTACCTAATAAGAAGAAATCAGAACAGAATGAAGCGAAACTGAGAGGAGTACCTAATATAGAGGATGAGAGGAAAATGGATCCAAATGAGACTAGGATATAGAAGGAATCACCTAGCAATAAATGCAAAATCCTGAACTTATTACTAAAACAAATACAAGTTTAAGACTGAAAAAAATTATTAGACAGTAGTTTATTGCCAAAAACTCAAGGCTTTCATTAAAATCATAATTTGATTCAGATAATGAAGAAAGGAAGGAAGGAAGGAAATAAGTGAGAAAGAAAAATATTTTTATTTTAGGTTGTATTCATCAAAGGGAAAGAAGTATCCCCAAAAGTATTCTCATATGTGTTTGGCCAGAAAAAATATCCATGATATTGTCCTAGTTTTGTCAGTCAAATCTCTATGAAAGATATTGGCAAGAAGAAACACATATGAAGAAAGGAATCAATATGGTGAAAGAATTAAGTCATTTTCAATGAGGAACAGTTAGAAGAACTGGAGATGTTTAGTTCACCAATAAGATAAATTTTAGAGGAACATCACTATCTTCAATTGTCTGAAGATTAGTTCATGGAAAAGAATTTACAAAATCAAAGAATCTCATAATTGTAGCAGCATTCCAGTATAATTTATTCTTATAAGGGAATCATCTCTACCACATCCCTGAAAAAATTGTAATACAGCCTTTAATGTAGGATCTTTAGTGAAAGCTGAAACTTCTTCCCAAGGCAGATAACTCTACTTTCAGATAGTTTTCTATCAACTATTACTTTTAGTTATTTTTCAGAGAATGGTTGGAAAAAATTTTATTATCATTACATAGACTATACTTTCAAGATTGTTTTTTGTTGAGTGTCCCAAATGCAAAGAAGAATGTAGGCTTTGTGGCTACTTGCACTGTCTGAATATGCAATGGAGACCCTGATGACTTTATTAAGTTGCAAGCTCTTTGAGATCAGGGTCTGTCTTTTGCCCCTCGTTGTATCTTTAGTATTTAGTACAGTGCCTGGTTCAGAGAAACTGCTTAATAAATATTTATGGAATGTTTGATTGTTACTTCTTGGAGAAAAACATTCAGCTCCCTTGATTGAGATTTAAAACCAGCAAGAGTAAGATACCACCTTATATTTCCATTCATATCTCATTACTATTTCATCCGAATACTACATCCTAGCCCATTTCACCTGTTCATTGTTTCTTTTTCCTTCCTTCAAAATCCTTACCTTCTATCTTCTAAGAGAGAAGAAGAATAGCAAAGGCTAGACAATCAGAGTTTCCTAGTTGTCTGTTAAGGATCATGCAAGATTTCCAGTGGAGCCCAAAACAAATGATATCACCTTGAAGCATCCCTGAATTCTCAAGTCAGTAATGACTTTTGCCCTTAACCTCACATCCCATTATGTTTCAAAATTTTCCATTGCATTTATCACACAAATTAATATTATTTTCTATTTTATCCATCTACTTGATTATAAAATGTAATAGAATATGAGCTATTGTTAATCTAAACCAGTGATTCCCAAAGTGGGTGCTACTGCCCCCTGGTGGGTACTGCAGTGATTCAGGGAAGCAGTGATGGCCACAAGTGCATTTATCTTTCCTATTAATTGCTATTAACATTTTTTTTAATTAATTTCCTGGGGCACTAAGTAATATTTTTTCTGGAAAGGGGGTGGTAGACCAAAAAAGTTTGGGAACCACTGATCTAAACTTATATGAAATCAATTGGGAAAGCCAGGGGAAATAAAACCTGATATATATGGCTTTTCCAAAAGTTGAGACAGTGATATTATTTTATATGAAATTCTTAGGTTAAAAGATTCCATAACGTCGTATTACATCATAAAAATGGTAAGACTACTGGACTAGAAAACAGAAGTTAGGTTTCAGTCTCATTTTCTAAACATATTAGTTAAATTTCTTACCTTTCTGAGCTTCAGTTTCCTCAGCTGGATGGTTCAGTGGATAGAGGGCTAAGATTTGAGTCAGGAAGAACTGAGTCCTAATGTAACTTCAGACTTACTCTTTGTCTTAATTTAGGCAAGTCTCTATTCACCCCAGTTTCTTCATTTGAAAAATGGTAATTATAATAGAGGCTATCTTTTAGGGTTTTTTGAGATTCAAATGAGATAATAATTGTAAAGCATTTAGTACAATGTCTGGCACAAAATAAGTGCTACATAAATGCTAGCTATTATTATTATGATTACCCTTATTAAAACTTGCATAATACTACTTGCACATACTACCTTAGAATCCCATGAGCATCATGAAATAATATATAAAATATGAACTATAAAAACCAGAATGTTCTATTGGGAAAATCCCAAAACACAAGTCTGATGGATTCGGGTAGCATATTATAATGCAGAAGATCAAGATCTTACAAATACCTCAGAAAAAATAAAATTTTACCAGTTAAAAGTGGAATTAAAAAAAATTAACTATAACCTACATGTAGATTAGTATTCTACAGAGCTATTGAGAATCTGGCAGAATCCCTGAATAAACAAAAATGTTTAGAAGTGCAACATGAAGCAGTCCCAGGAAAATAGGAATAAAATCCTAAAGGGATAAAAACGAACCTTTAAAGAAAAATATGATTGTCTAAACATTCCTGATGAAAAAGCTAGAACTGAGGAGGAGATCATTTAAGTGGAAAAGGAGGACCCAAGAAAGACTTAAGAAGACACACTCATGTGTAGAGTTGAAAGGACTGTGTGGGGTTAAATTGTTTACATGCTCATCAGAATTAGAAAGAAAGGTTTTCTAAGAGTCTAATGCCTTTAGAAGTTATTTAAAAAGTTAATATAAATCTAGTGGATGTTCAGGGATTATTTTATCAGTTTTCCTGGTCTCAACTTAAGACATAAATGAGGACAAAGGATTCTACTTAAAAGGAAAAGAAATCTCAATCTCAGCCACCTAGCTATCCCTGAGTTATGTCCTTATGAGAGAAATTAGGCTTTCTCAATTATTTTCAACAGTTTCAAATCAGCTAAATTGAAGTCAACTCAATGTGTGGACAACAGATGGCAGTTACAAAGAGACAAATTTTGGTTTAATATATAAGAAAAAAAAATTTCTAACAATTAGAAGGGCCCCAAATGGAATGAATTGCCTTGAAAAGTGATGAGTTTTTCCTCTTGGAGTTCTTCAAGTCAAAGCTGCAAAACCATTTGCTGGATGTTTTATCACAGAGATTTTTCCTGGAGATATAGATTGTATTAGATGGAGGCTAAAGCCCCACATCTTAAATTCTGTGATGTCTAGTCAGAAGACCTAATTCTGCTACTTACACCTGGTATGATCTTAAGCAGTTTACTGTCCCATACTGGGCTTCACTTTCTTCATCATTAAATTTAAAGGGTCATCCCAAATGCTTTCTAGAGTATCATTTGGGTCCTAATCTTATGATACTAATGGACAATAGAAACTCCAGTTTGTTTAGATTATAGTTCAAGTATAAGGCAGGGCTGTAAAGAAGTAGTAACAGAAAAAGGACTAATAAGAAAAAATAATTTTGTAATGGAAGGATAATTACCCATTCCATACTTCTACCATTTAATACAGCAGAGAATATAACTTACTATTTTTTAAAATAAAAAATAGAGTTGATTTGAATGTATAACACTATCATACACTCATTTATGTATTTCCCCCAAGGAACTCAAAGCACTATTAAGGGATAGCTGAAATCGTTGTTTGTGGTTAAACTATAGAAGTAATGAATATAATTATATTTGCAAATGATCAAGTTTTTATTTAACTAACGCAATGGAAGAGCTAATGAAGTGCAAAGATTGCATTTACATGTTATTTTAAGTATTTTATAGGGAGCTAGAAAGCTGTCAGAATTGTACTATTGATTTTGAAGACTGTTTCAGATGATTCCTGGTAGCAAAATATATTTGCCAATGTAACATGGCAGTCTAATGTATGAGAAAGTACCTTTAACCCAATTTGGATTATGTGAAAAATATCCAGTCTTCCCTGTCATGACTTATTTGCATGATGTTTTCTAGTACTCATGAAAAAGACAATCCTGAAATATTTTATTAGTATCTGGGAGTCAAGGTACTCCAATATATTTTCTGCTTATCTGATTTTTGGTTCATGTAGATGTGGTGAATTATTTCATACACAAACATACAATTAATTCACAGACAAAAACATTGCCATACAACCAAACTTTCTTGCTAATTTTGGATTCATTAAAGAAACCCTTCATATTGTGGAATGATCGACTGTGATAAACTTAGCAACTATCAGCAATACAATGATCCAGGACAATTCTGAAGGGCTTATGATGAAGAAAAAAAAGTTTAAGGACTAGGACTTCATTGAGGGACATTTGATTCCATCCAATTCATTATTTTCTGGATGCATAGTATATGCCAATTCTTTGGTTAGTCTTCTATTGTCTATATAGAATTTAAAGAATATGTGCCCACTTGGATCTTTTTAGCCTTTTTAGGGAAATAGGGTTGAGAAAAGGAAACTAATATACAGATAATACAAAATACTGAAATGATCAATTCATGCATTAGGGAGGTAGAAAAAATTTCAATAAAATTACAAAGTGTAATGAAATATGATAAAGGTAAGGAATCATAAATAATTTTAAAGATATGAGGGAGCAGTTAGGAGTAATTCTTAGAAGTGGTGATATTTGAGCTACAATTTAAAGGCATTGGACAATATCTTCACATTACTGTGTCTTAATAACATTCCTGTGTCTTAATAATATCATTTTTTAAAAATATGGGCATCAATTTAAATAACCTTTAAAATATGTGATTCTATTTGTCATTTAACTTGTATTGAAAATTTTCCATGTGGAAATCATTTTCACCAATGTAGAATTGGAATTCATCTATAACTATTTTTATTTAGAGAGTACTATAAGTGACATGCCCATGGTCATATATCTGTTATACATCAGAGGCAAGACTTTAACCCAGGTGAACCCATATATTCCTGACTATAATGCTAGCCTATTGACTATGTAATGTTTCATCTTTTTATTAACATTGTCAAAAGGAAATATATTAAATATTTATATTAATTCAGTGTCTATGGTACCAATTGGCAAGATATAGTTTCCCTATTTATCATTCTTATCAAAAATATTATTGTTGTTGCCTTCTCTGAAGTCATAAGATCTACCATTGGCTTTTAAAAATTCATCTAATGTATAGTAAATTGTATTCCAGTCTTTAGGTTTCAAGAGCATTTCTTGTAATCACGTTAGATTCTACTTTCTAATTCATTCAGCTATTTTCTTTTTTATGGGTGAGTTCACTACATTCACATTCACATTCCCAGTTCCAATTATTTTTTTAATAGGGGGAAGATGAGAGTAACATAAAATAAGTGATTGTTAACTGGAAGAAATGTTTTAACTAAATGGCAGTCAGTTTTTATTAATATCAACAAAAGGAAGCATGTAAGCAGATCATTCCAAAGAATATATTTTACAACTTATTTGGATTTGATAAAATATATTTTTCAGCAATTACAGATTCACCCTCCAAATTTTATTTACTTAGACTGACATTATAGAATCAAAATAACTGAATTTTAGAATTAAAAGAGATATTATTGGCTATCTGGTTCAATATATACTCAGAGATAAATCTTCAATATAGCAAACCCATTGGTCATTAAGCCTCTACTTGCATTCCTACAAGGAGGGCAAAACAACTCGAGAACTCCATTTTCTTTCTGAATAATTCTAATTAATAAGATATTTTCACTGAAATAAAGAATAAGTTTTCCCCTTTTCATCTTCCACCCATTGATCTTGCTTTTTCCCTCTGGATACAAATAGAACAACTCTAATCTTCCTGATGTCGGCTCTTCATATACTTCAAAGTGGTCATTCTGCCTTGTCTTTTCCAGGGTAAAATTCCCACCATTAAAAATTATTTTGTAGTTCCTAAGCATATACTTGTTGATGTTAGACAAAAGTACCAAATCAATGACTCAATGACAAAGAAAACCAAGCTTACAGTTAAATATTTGACATACATACCCTAAAAGAGATAATCAGTTAGGAGATATTTGAGCATATTCTTCCACAAGGAAAACTGAAGAGTTGTCACAATTTATTCCTAACATAGCTGAATCTAGATATTTTGGAACGCAAAATAGCTTATCCCTTTGAATCTGAATTTTCTGTATTTAAATTATCCAAGATAAGCAGCTGAATTTATGTCTATATAAATATATATTTTACATATGTTCCTATGCACACATGCATATAGACATCTATATTCATATTGTATGTATGCATATCTACATACATATAAACATAAATATATACACATATATTATATACCAATGTGCACTGCATGAGTGGATATGTGCATGGATATATATAAACAGATATGTATATAAATATATACCATGCACATACACTATATCTACAAATATATGGATATAATGTTAAGACCCTACACACTTGAAATATAGAATTGTGGAATATCAACACTCTATCCCAATGCCAATAAAATTTGGTTTACTTAGAATAGATTTAATTCTTCTTATCTAACCGTGAAAGGCATCTTGATGTATTTATTAGAGAACTAACTTTGGAATAATAAAGAACAGATTTTTTTGTCCTGTGTCTGAGATAGATAGTCTATGTGACACTAGACAAGTTGCTCTTTGAGTAGCAGATAAGTTTC
Organism: Gracilinanus agilis; assembly: GCF_016433145.1. NCBI lineage: Eukaryota > Metazoa > Chordata > Mammalia > Didelphimorphia > Didelphidae > Gracilinanus > Gracilinanus agilis. The sequence continues at coordinate 582,427,488 of NC_058132.1, forward strand.
TAAGTATAAAAGACAAAAGAGTTGGAAGTTGTATTGGCAAAAGGATTTTCCATTCTGGAAACTCACCCAAATAATAAAATCTCAGGTAGGTCCTTAAGACTAATGGGAGCTAATTTCTTTTTTTTTTAATTTATTTTAATAATTTTATTTTTTAGAAAAGTTATCATGGTTACATGAGCTTATTTCTTATCAAAATAATTATCTACTAGAGATTATAAGGGGAAAATAGTCCTCTTAACCAGTGCAAACTCATCAAGGGAACTTCTATTGGGTTAGTTTCCACAATATAACAACAGCCTTTGACCAAATATTAGTCTTTTCAATTTTTGCATTCCTGGGCTATATAAATGTGCATTATGGTGGGCATCAGAGTGTAATATGTATGTGATTTACTTCGTACAGACAGGAGCCACAAATGTGCTACTTGCTCACATCAGTCTTTGAATGTCAAACTGCTTAAATGCTAGCAACTAGAGGAGGTTGACTAATACAACTGAGATAAACTGTCATTTGATAAAATGGGAATCAATTCTGCCCACTCAAAGATTTTGTAATGCTCTATCTTTGAATGTCTTACTAGAGTAAATGATATTGAAATTGAAAATGCTCAAATTGGTCCATCATATTAGATTCAGGGATTTGAATAAAGTATTGCCTTTTCTTTGGGATAGAATATTGTCTTTTTAAAGGACATTTTAAATGCCCTCAGAAACCAGGACAAGGATCTTGCTTTGATCTCTGATGACATGGCTGGTAAACTACAAGCATGCTTCTTAAGCAGTTGTCCTGAGTATGTGCTCCTTTCACCCTTTGCCTGTACAGATTTCACATATCACTGCTACAACATGAGAGAATAATAGCATTTCAAACACCTATTCAAATGGAGTGATAATCAATAGTGTTACTGTCATCTATTGTTAGTAAAGAAAATGACATACGTAACTTATGACAGCATCCCAGGGTGCAGATTGTTTCAGAAATACATTACAATAGTAGAGACACGATAAATGACACAAATCACCACATCTCATAGGTATCTAAAATGGTAAAGATGGTAAGAAAAATTAAGACCGTTTTCTTTGAAGATAGAATTCAGTCAGAAGTGTCTATTAGTCAACCAAATCAAGAGCAATGTTGACATGTTTCATTCATTGTAATATATTAAAATGAAGACTGTGGCCAAAATTAATAAATTTTTTATCAAAGGGAGATTAATTAGTACAGAACTAGTTCTTGTTTTAATGATAAGGGTAATTTGTAAATAAATCATTGCTGTATTATTATTAATTAACCAAAACTATCATTTTATAGTCAGTTAGATTTTGCCTTTTTTCCCCAGACATTTTTCACATAATTGGATAGATATCAATGAATCAATCACAATTGGTTATGATGATTTATACATGGCCATCCTCTAACATTACATCTTATTACTTTAATCAGTTATCACAGTATACTTATGAACCTCTGAGTTTTTTCTAGATACAATTAGTTTATGTGCCCTACCTGCCTAGATCCAAGCCTCTGTTGTCCAACAGGAAGTATAAAAATAGCCAGAGAATGTATATTCCCCATCCTACAATCAGGTCATATGTATGATGTCCAATACAGAATCACAGGGTTCTCAGAATTAGAAGAAAACTCAGTGGACATTTAGATTGCCTGAAAAATTACACATCTGACAGTTGGTTATCCAGTCTTTACTGGAATTCTTGAATTCTTACAGTGAGAAAGAACTCATTACCTTTAGCCCATTCCATTTTGAAAGACCTCTAAATATTAGGCCATTTTCCTGAATACCCAAACTAAATCTGTCATTTTGAAAATTCAATTTATTTTTTCTAATTCTGACTACTGGGAATAAACAGAAGTCTAATCATCTTTCTTCCATTTGATGACTTTTCCAATATTTCAAAGATATTTCGCATATCCCCCATTCATCTTCTCCAGGCTAAATATTTCCAGTTCCTTTAAAACAATTTTCTAATTCAATCCCAACTTGGATGTAAATTAGGGAGCTCCTTGTCACCATATCTCTGATAGAGCTCATAATCTTCTTTCTTAAACTCACCCCTCTTCCATATTTCCCTTATTCTTGTTATATAGGTCATTATTGACACACGTTTGCAATCTAGGAGACATCATCAACTGCTCACTTTTCCTTGTTCCATATTCAACCAGTTGATAATTCTTTTTGATTCCAACTCCATAAATTCTTTCATTTATGCTTTATTTTCTCAACTCATATTGGTACCATCCAAGTTTATATTCATATCACCTCATATTCATATTTCTGCAATACTCTCCTTATTGTGTCCATCCTTTCACCTTTCCAATTCATGCTTTATATACACCTAGGAAGCTGACATTCTTAATGCACAGATCTGGCTTTCTTGCTCAAGAAATCAAAGTGGCTCCCTCTTATTTACCCTAGAAGATTCAAATTCTTTCATCTGTCATTTAAAAACCTTTACAACCTGGCTCTGACTTATCTTTCCAGATAAATTTCACATTATTCTCTATCATGTATTTTATGCTTTCAAAAATTATCTAATATATATATATATATGGATGGATGAATACTATCCACACATATTCATGTATCTATATATCTAGGTATATGTATATATTTTATGTATATCTACACACATGTATATGTATGTATGTGTGTATGTATAAGAGGTGTCACCCATATGGAAGATGTTGAGGAACTTGCTTAAGAGAAAAAGGACAGTCACCTGCATTGGCATTCTACACTGTCTTACTGTGTAGTTAGGAACAGACTTTATCCATTGACCCCATAGCTAGAACTATCTACATCTTTAAAATTCCTGCAAGTGGGTTGGGTGTTTTCATATTCATGATGAATTCATATTCACCTTCTCATTTGAGGGTAAACAGCAACTTCATTGCTAATGGATAACACCACGTGGTTAAGGAGAAGAGCCTAGAGTTTAGGCCTTTTTTCATTTTCTCTTTTAGTTTCATTCCATTGCTCAGTCTCCTGAGTGGAAAATTTCTTTCGCCTAAAACTGAAAAGGAAGAATAAAAAAGTTTATGGCTCATACAAGTTTGCTTTGCAAAGCTATGAAAATAGAACAACAAATTGTCACAACCAGAGAGGGAAAAAAAAACACAACCTCCTTCACAATACTAACTTTAGAGAAAACAAATCTCTTTGTCCTGAATGCAAACATAAAGAAAGTTTGAAAAATAGTTTGTTTTTCTAAAAGTATAAAAACCTGGCTATCAGGTCATTTTGTGAGTGGTGGGGTAGGATGATGGGCACTTCTTTGAAATAATTCTCACTTCTATGTGTTTGAATGAGCTTTGTCCTGATCTATTATCCTAGATTTTATTATTGCATTGTTTGTTTTTACCCCAATATAGCCATCTCCAACTCTTGCCTGTCTTGGTCACAAAACAGTAAAAACACTACACAAGACTATTGACCTTTGATTACTAGAACTTTTTCTTGAATTTGCTCTTGATGCATCATTGATTCCCTTCACCCCAAATATGACCTCAGTTTACTATCCAGAATCCTTGAACCTTGATAAAAGGCACTGACACCTTCTTTGAACTTTCCCTGACTCAATAATCTTGTATATGAAGTTCTATCTCAAGTTTTTCTTTTTCTTCATTGACAATATTATAAATTGGTATTGAACAGAAATCTAGTGAATCTTCCTGGATATTGCTCCATTTTGTCTGCCATGAGATTCTATCAGAGATGCTAATTTCCTCATGCCTCGTGTTGATCTCTAGACCTAAAGAGTAAGAAGTACAATTTCTAACATAATTGTTTGAATTACAAGATATTCACATACTCCTTAAATAAGGCCACTTGATTTTGCATATCATTGACTTTAGGATTATAATTCTTAAATCTATATCAGGACCATTCATAATTAGCTTTTCCCTCAATTAGAAACTAATGATATTGACTTTGCCTAATTAGAAATGATAATTTTCCCCATCATTTAAACAATAAGAGATGGACATATAGTTTTGGTTTATATGGCAAAATTTCACTTTACATTGTAAGTACTTTAATTATTTCATGTTTGTATCACCTGTGGACAACAGAAAGCACAGCAAATAATAAGTACTTAATAAATGCTTGTCGATTACTTAATTGCTACTAAGTTCAATATAAAATGAGAATCTTCTAGATCTCACACTCTAGGGAAAGAATAATTTTAAGAATTTATGTCCTTCAGAATACAAAAAAATAAGACTAACATCCTCCAAAGAGAAAAAGTATGGTTCTATCAGGATAACCTCTGATACTAAGCCTTAAACTAGTAATTCCTACTGGATAATTCAGAATTATTCCAAGTTATTTGGTCACGCACATGCTGGAAGTCTGAAATGCACTGATGCTACCTAATATTCTTATCTCATGAACACTTATAAGATTCCTAGGTCCAAGCTCCGTCATATCATATATTATTTAAATATAACTAGAAAGATATATAACTAAAGAAGGACTTTAGATTTCATCTAATCCAACCCTTTCATTTTGTAAATAAGGAAACTAAGGCACAGAGATTATTAAAAAAAATTGCCAAGGATCATCTAAATAGTAAGTTATATGAGGTCATAGTAAACACTAATCTTTCTGACTCTAAGTCCAAAATTCTTTTGGCTCATTCTTAAATTCAGCCTGACCCAGATTAAAATGTAACCAGGAAATATTTAACAAAATAAATAAAAATGCAGTAGAATACAGATAATATTAATATGGAATTTTCTAAATCAATATGTGACTAAGAGGAATCTTTGTGAATAGTCCAATGGCTCCCATTCCTATTGGTGTTTAACCCAATTGCATTACACCATGCTTTTTCTCATTACAGTGGGTTAAAATACTTAATACTGACCATAAAAAGCTCATTGATACTGGTTTCATTTCAACTTTTTAAAGGGCTAAAATCTATGTACATTCATAACTGTACTTATCAATGTGCCTTTCACATAGTAGTGTTCAGGTGTTCATTGAATGAATTAATTCTTAAATCTGAAGAATTTCATGGATAGCGACTTTGTGAGTATTTTGATGCATCCCCATTCATCCTAAGGATTCTTCTATTCTAATAGAAAGATTTAATATGGTCAATTGGTTTTCTCAAGAAGTTGCCCTACATTTGGTCATCACACTTACAATATATTGATGATTTGTGTATTTGTAGATTGGATGTAATTTAAATATTACAACTCTCCATGATCCTTTGGCTGTGCACATAAGAACATTTGGATTCAAAATCAAGATCTTAGTCTAGTCTTTGTTACAAAAGAAACGGCTTTACAAACTATGCAAAGGAGGTCATGAGGTACAGTGAGGATAGGAGAGAAAAACCCTAGTTCTATACACAGAGGACCTTGGATCAAATCTTGCCTTTCACAGTTACTACTTATACAATTTTGAACAAATCATTTAATCTCACTGGGACTCAATTTAGATTAAATATCTTCTAAGTTTCCTTTCAAATTTATGATTCTGTGATTCTTAGTGGTCTAAGAAGCAAAAGGACAAATCAGAAGGTTAGTGGGAAAAAGGAGTAGCTCAGAAAAAAAGAAATAATTATATTTAATTAGATGGTAGCTTGATGGTAATTGAATTCCTGTTTGAGAATCTCATGCAGTAAGATCAATCGACAAGCATTTATTACGTGCTTCCTACGTACAAAGTGAGGTGAGAGGCACTGGCAATATAAAGGCAAGAATCAAAGCCTGCTCTGAGGAATATACATTCCATCAGGGGATACACGTAAATGATGAATAAATGCATAATAAATATAGAAGAAATACATTATAGTTTAAGGAGAATACATACACACCCATATATGAACTGATTAATCATGTCACAACTTGATTACTTGGTCATACAGACACAGTTCTCGTCTAGAAAGAATATAGTGGCCACAAACTGTTTTGTGTTTTGTTTTGTTTTGTTTTTATAGTCTCTGAGATAAACATTCTACTTTTTCAAGGCTGAATTGATAGTTTAGCAAATGTAGCTTCAAAACTGCTGAAGAGAAATATTTAAATAATCTTTTAATTTGCAATTTCAGGATATAAACCTTTGGAAGTGAATGTGTAATTTAAAGACATATTTGAAACTTTTAAGATCTTAAAACAATTATCCTATGATCTCAGAAGAAGCATTTAAAAGATACATACATTTAAATTTGGTAATTTTGAGGGAAGAATAACTCTACCATTTTCCTAGATGTTTCTTTGTCTTGATTCAATCAAATGTGAGTTGAATGACAGGTATACAGTATGATCCTACCAGATCCTTTAAAAAAGGAACAACTTGAATCTCTTAACATAAACTGAATTAGAGCACTTTTTTAGAGTACTATTTCCACTTCCCTGCTTTAAGACACTGGGTATTGATTGTTTTGAAAGGTACATTGTGTACTATGTCAAAGATTTCAATATTCTATGGAGAAGTCAGAAATGATCAAAGTCCAATCTTGAATGCAGGGCTATATAATTATTTCCAGAAAGTGATATTCAGTAATACTTTTAATATTTATTGGGGGCACTGAAATACTGTTTCATATCTGTTTTAATGGGAAAAAATGGTTGCACTATTGAATTATTTCCTGAATATTGAAGGCTGGATATAGGTCCTTGAATTAACTGTATTAGGTAAATATTTCTCTATACATTTTCAAATTGATTCCTTAGATTAATATAAAAATATTCATATATGTATATATCTATTAAATATGTACATGTATATATATATAATTTATTTAAATTCATGTCTCTAATAGTCATCCAGGGTATCATGACTGGCAATCTTCTATAAATTTTTTAAAGGTAAAGTTTCACAAAAAACTTTTATTCCTATTTTTCTTGTACTTCTGTGATTGATAGAAACAGTGCTAGTAGCAAATTGCTTGCTGAACTGAAATTCAGAGACTAGGTCACTTTCCTCAATTGCTTCAAATAATTGGGCATTTTTCTTGGAGTAATGTTATTTAATAGTTGCAAAAAATCTGTGATTCGTCATGAATATACTATAATTACTAGGAAAACTGGCTACTATACTGGGCCACTGCTTATCCTGTGAGTGGGCCTCAAAAATAAAAAGGTCTTATGGATGTTGGAGCTCCCATTAAAAGGATTTTGATTTTATTCCACTTAATCATGGACAGCTTATGGAAATTGTTTCCTTTGGAGTATTAGGGTTTGTTTTTAATATATAAATATATAATTTAAATGTGGCAAAACACTTTACTTGATTTCATTGTCATGTATTAGAATAAAAAATGCAGAATATTATACCTTATACTTCACCAACAACTTCCACTCTGAACTCACAGTTTAATGCCATCATTAAATTGTGTGTGCAAAATCAGGCATGTAATTGAATTACACCTGTAACTGGTTAATTGATGGCACAATTGGGTGACTGTGTCATCTTAGAGGAACATGAAGCCAAATGAGCACACTGTAGAGAGCATGATGGACATTTCATAATGTGAGCTTTTTATACCTCCCCAGGAATTGGAATAATGTAGAGGTCTGGTACAATCAACTTAATGTCCATTATGCAAAACCATTCCTCTGGGGATTGTGACAGGTACAAAACTCTTACCATTAATACACAGGTGAGAACTTCAGAAAATAGAGCAGATTTGTGATCAGAAGCCTGAGGATCGAGTATTACTTTTGGATCTTGGGCAAGTCTCAACTTCTCTGGATCTCTGAGTTTTATCACGTGTAAAGAGAGGTAATTGTTTTAGATGATCTCTATTTTTTTAAGTTTTAGGCTCATATCTGCTTCATTACTTGCCAGTCTGTGTGCCTATCTAGCTTCCCTTTATCTACCTAGCTAGCCATCATTTAGCTTTCATTTCTCCATCTCTATTTCTTTATCTGTCTCTCTCTGGAAAAACAAAAACATTTCAAATCTTATTCTGATATCTCATTTTATATGGGTGTATCTATGTATTTTTGTTGTGTATTTTATGCATGTGTATTTTGTGTGTGTGTGTGTGTGTGTGTGTGTGTGTGTGTGTGTGTGTGTGTACAGGTTACCCTGAAATCTCCAGTATTGCTGGTGGTAATTATAGCAACAATGATGATAATGATGATAATGATGATAGCTAGCCTTTGAATAGGACTTCAAAGTTCGCAAAAATTTTACAAAAATTATCTCATTTGGAATTCACAAAAACCCTTTAAAATAAGTACTATTATTATTGCCATTTTGCAAATGAAGAAATTCAGACTGAAAGACTTTACCAGAGTGAGCAAGTGAGGCAGGATTGAAATTTGAGTCTCTGTGATACTTTGCATTGTGCCACCTAACTGCTTAAGCAGTAACCAGCAGACCTCAAAGATATCATATCTAGTCAGAAAGAGTTCAAGTAGAAGCAGGTACTGTCGTGGACTACATCAGGCATTTCTCCTACTCAAATGATTCATGTGGATTTATATTATCTCTAAAAAGAGAGACAGACTTATGAGAAAGAAAACTAGCCACATTCTGAGGAAGAACTGTGGGAGAAGAAACACAGAAGAAAAGCAACTGTTTGAACACATGGGCTGATGGGGATATTATTGGAGATGTAGACTCTAAACGATAACTCTAGTCCAACTATCAATAATATGGAATTAGGTCTTAATCAGAGATACATGTAAAACCCAGTGGAATTGTACATCAGCTAAGAGGGGTTGGGGAGCTTGGGGGAGAGGGAAAGAACATGAAACGTGTAACTATGGGAAAATATTCAAAATAAAAATAAATAAAAAATAAAGAGAGAGACAGATAGACAGAGATAGACAGACCGAGAGAGACGAAGAGAGGGAGACAGAGAGGAATAGAGAGGGAGAAAGAGGGAGAGAAAGAGTGAGAGAGAGAGAGAGAGGGATAGAGAGGGAGAGAAAGAGTGAGAGAAAGATAGAGGGATAGAGAGAGAGAAAGAGAGAGGAAGAGAGAAAGAAAGAGAGAGAGGGAGAGAAAGAGGGAGAGGGAGAGAGAAAGAGAGAGAGGGAGAGAAAGANGGATAGAGAGGGAGAGAAAGAGTGAGTGAAAGAGAGAGAGGGACAGAGAGGAAAGGAGAGAGGGATAGAGAGGGAGAGAAAGTGAGTGAAAGAGAGAGAGGGATAGAGAGGGAGAGAAAGAGTGAGTGAAAGAGAGAGAGGGACAGAGAGGAAAGGAGAGAGGGATAGAGAGGGAGAGAAAGTGAGTGAAAGAGAGAGAGGGATAGAGAGGGAGAGAAAGAGTGAGTGAAAGAGAGAGAGGGACAGAGAGGAAAGGAGAGAGGGATAGAGAGGGAGAGAAAGTGAGTGAAAGAGAGAGAGGGATAGAGAGGGAGAGAAAGAGTGAGTGAAAGAGAGAGAGGGACAGAGAGGAAAGGAGAGAGGGATAGAGAGGGAGAGAAAGTGAGTGAAAGAGAGAGAGGGATAGAGAGGGAGAGAAAGAGTGAGTGAAAGAGAGAGAGGGACAGAGAGGAAAGGAGAGAGAGAAAGAAAGGGAGAGAGAGAGAAGGAGAGAGAGAGAAAGAGAGAGAGGGATAGAGAGGGAGAGAAAGAGTGAGAGAAAGAGGGAGAAAAAGAGTTCAGTTTGCAAATATATGTATGCATATATGTATATGTGCTTGCACAAAGCATTTCCCATTCTATATATGTGTATATAGATGTGTGTATATATATATATATATGCATCTTGTGTGTATGTGCATAGATGTGTATGAACAGAAACATGTATACTGTGTAGCCTCTAGAATTTAAGGTCCTTTCAACAAAATATTATTTTAGTGGCTGTTCTTATATCCAAGTACCCAGCAGAGCCTGGAATATAGTAGGTGCTTAATAAATGCTTTTGATTTATTTAATGATGACTAGATTATATATTTTCAAAACTGCTCTTTTCAAGAGAGTTCACGACTAGTAACAAATGAATCTAATGGCTTCATCAAGTCTTTCAATTCTCGAAATGGTAGAATAGTTATAATTTATATCCTTTTACATCGTTATAATAATAACTAGTAGCATTTATTTAGAATTTTAAAGTTTGTAAAGTACTTTACATGTTATCTCATTAATTTTGATCAATGATGTACTCATTTGAATTAAATTTACATTCATTTAAATGGAATGTATTTATAATATTTATGCATTTTAATTGACTTAGACTTTGGAGGACAACTTACTATACTGTTGTGAGCAAAGGGAGTAATAAATGTCCAAATGGTATATGTTCTTCTGGAATAATCATTATAGATTCATTTTCATCAAGTATTTTTGGTGAATAAATAGATAATTTTGTGATGAAAACTTCATAGAATTTCATAAAATAAAAAATTCATAATGAGCCTTAATATATCTGAATCAGTGATATTTTGTGTGTAATGTAAAAGGGCACCAAGCACAGAATAAATATGACCATTACTCTTTGTTTTATGCCCAAAGCCTCTATCTTGCCTCTCTAAGATTTGTTGCCAAGAGCAAGCTGTAAGGAGTCCTTGCGTGCTATGGAGATTCTCCTTAAAGTTAAGATTTTCTTTTTCTACGGGGGTTGTAGAATGTTTACGTTTCAGAACTAAAAACAACTTGTATTTTTGTAGTAGTTGTTATTCAGGAATTTTCAGTTGTGTCCTACTCCTTGTGATCTCTTATGGGGTTTTCTTAGCAGAGACATACTAGAGAGATTCGCCATTATTTTTTCTACAGATCGTTTTACAGATGAAGAAACTGAAGCAAATGATGTTAAGGGACTTGTATAGGGTCATACAACTAGTAAATAACTGAGGCCAGATTTTAAGTTAGGGAGTCTTCTTGACTTAGGACTTGCCATTTTATTTGCTAAGACACCTTTCTGCCCTAAAAAGTGAAAGGGTTTATAGAGGACATCTACTTTCATCTCCAACTTTAAAAATTCCAAATCTTCACTGATTCCTCTATGTAAAATGTGGGAAATATTAAAGCTCATTTCTAATACTCTTAGCCAGCCTCCTTAGAGATTATCTACTTTAACATCCAAAAATTAGCTATTCTAAATACAACTACTAGTACTAGTTCTCATTTATAAAATGTGGAAAACTCGTTATGAGCAAACATCTTGATATTAACACCTTTTATCTGTAAGCCTTTTGCCATCTGCCCCCCTAACCCCCACCATCCATACCCTAAGTACCTCCAACAGAATGACAATCTTTGAGCTTGGCAATTGGACTTTCTCTTCTTTTTTTCATATACAGAGACTTAGAAATGGGTGCAGTGGGACCTCAGCATTCTATTGAAGCCAATTTAAAATAATATATTCTGAATTCTTTCCCAAATTTGTAAATTAGGTTTCAGCAAAACTATATATTGAGTTGCCTTATGACAATGGATTCCTGTTCAGGTTTGGGCAACTGATGACAGATGGCAAAGTTCATTTAAATGAGGACCTGAAATAAATGGGAAATGATGACAGGAATAGGTGTGTGCAGTGCCTCAATCAAGATAAATCTGGCATGCTGGGGAAACCAGCTACATGAATAAAAACTGATTGTGACAAATGATTGGCTACTTATGCAGCAAAATTGATAAATCTTTTGCTTAACAGGCTTTCAGAATGCTCGAGCCTACACAGCATGTTCAGGGTAAGTATTCTCTCAACCTAGAAATCTTGTCTAAAAAGGGTACAACAATGGAGCTCAATGACTTCGATACCACTAAGAAAAATGCAATCCCAATGTGGCGAACCAGAGCAAGTTGTCACTTTTAGTGGTCATGTTTCCATAACTTTTGATTATCATAAATGGATGCAACTTGGCAGCAAAAACTAGCAAAACATATCAGGACAGCTGGTAAATTCATATGTCTACTATTGTCTCCATTACAGATTTAAGTGCTTTAATTTGCATGTGTTTGCATTGTCATTGCCTGCAGGTGTGGGCAACTTAAGGAAGACATGTGCTGGAAATTTCTAAGAGGATGTAATATTCTAGAGAAAATATCCCTACTTGGAAAAAGTGTTAGGAAATCATTCAATTCGTTAAACATTTATTAAGTCCCTACTATGTGCCAAGCATTATGTTAAGCACTAGGCATAAAAAAGAGAGGGAGAAAGAAAGATAATCTCTGTCCTTTAGGAGTTTAAAATCTAATGAAGGAAGACAATACAAAAAAAAAAAAAAAAAAAAAAAAAAAAAGGAAGATGACAAATAGATTGCCAAGAAGTGTCTGGTACAGGGGCATTATGTTCCACAGAGTTAAAACCTAGCAAAGCTGCTGTTGGAAAAAGGAGAGTTATCTGGAAAGTTCTGAGCTCTCTAAATGAAGACTTTGGTAGGAATTTATTGCTTCACTTTCCAGAACTCCAAACAGAGAGAAGAGGCAACTGAAGGAGCAGAGGAGATTTTGATGATCAACAAATGAGTCAATTTGCCTGGTGATGAGATTGCAGTTCATCAACTTAATTAGAGACATCATGATCTGTAGACTAAGGGGAACTAATAATGGAAAGTAGTTACCTGGAGAGTTATTCAAACATATTCTTCCATGCAACAAATGATTGTTTTTTTGTTGATTTGTGGAACTTAGTTTTGGAGACAAAATCATTAAGTGCTGGTCGTGACCTCAAGAAGCTTACTACTTAACAGAAATGGCATGTTCACAAGAAAATCGAATGTTATGTTGAATGTGATAAACGTTAGAAAAGTTAATTAGTAAGTCATTCGATAGCCTTCATTCAGCACAGTGCCTGGCACATAGCAGTCAAAAAATTCTTGACTGACCAAAAAATGCTCTGACTTTGAGAAAAGAGAGAGAACATCATCAGAAAAGTTTATTTTAAGGAGATGCTTTTAAAGTTCCTTGAAACATGAGTAGTGTTTTTGTAGAGAGAGAGATGGGCACATCCAGGAATGAACAAAGATTCCATTGTAATAAAGGTAATGTATATTTGAGTTACAAAAATCAGAATACATAACTAGAAGAAAGAAAACATTGAGGGAATGAGTAGGAGAGAATTCTCCAAAAGGTAGATTGGGGATAGATTAGAGATGTTTTTAAATGCCAGATTAAATTTAGAATTTTTCTGTTAGGCAATAAGGACACTTTTAAGATTTTTAAGTAAGTTATGCTTAAGATTAATCTGTTGGGGACAGCTAGGCAGCACAGTGGATAGAATGCCAGGCCTGTAGTCAGTGGCTTAAATGTGTTCCCAAATACTTCCTAGATGTGTGACCCTGGGCAACTCACTTAACCCTATTTGCCTAGCCCTTGTCCTTCTGTCTTAGAAGGGACAAAAATTACAAGGACAAAATGTAAAGATTAAAAAAAAGATAAATCTGATGGCTGTGTATGAGAAAGATTGGGGGAGGGAATAGTAGCAAATATTGTGAAAGAGGAATGTATAGACTGAATAATGATGAGGACTCCTAAGAAGAAATTAAAGGGAATCATTTTTCCAAGCTAAAATCATTCATTTGGGCCACAGGCAAGTAACCAAAGCAAGAAGTGTGGAAAAGGGGTGGGTATGGAGCTCTTTTTCTCTGAACCCAGAGTGATATTGTAGATAATCCCTGGTTTTAAGACTTGGCATAGGTCTGCAGCATGGATTCTCTCTCCCTGGAGATATTGCTAAGACTTCGTCCAGGGGCTAGTGACTAGAATAAAACACCAAAAAAAAAAAAACAACCTTTCCAACTATGGGACAGGGTTTGGGGCCATCAACTGTCTACTGCAGCTCCATACAAATTCAATATGCAGTTGCCTAGACCAAAATGTAAGGAGTAAGGAAATTTAAGATGTCAAAGTAAGGAAAGCACAAGAGGTCAGAAATTTTATCAGAGTATACCTGAAGTCATAAATGTCAAATACATGGCCCATAAAACACTCAATTGTGACCTGAACCAGATTAAAATATAATTGAGAAATATTTAATGAGATGAATAAAAACACAATGCAATGGAAACTGTTAATTCATGGTTTAAGTTAATATACAAGCCAGAGGGATCCTTTTTTATTTTAATTTGATACACACTGCCCTAGATCATATTGCTTAGGGAACCCTGAAAATCTACAGCTACCTAACCTGACCTGTCCCTGTGATTCTCAAAGGACACAAAATGAAAAACCTAGAGAAGATATCATCAAGATCCCTGATAATACAGAGTTGTTTCTCAGTCATGTCTAACCCTTCATGACCTCATTTGGTGTTTTTTTTCTTGTTTTTTTTTTTTTTTTTTTGTGGGTCTGTTTTTTTTTTGCAAAGATACTAGAGTGGTTTGCCATTCCTTCTCCAATTTATTTTATGATTGAGGAATAGAGGGGAAACAGTTAAATGACTATGCCAGGATCACACAGATAGTAGAGGTCAAAGGCCATATTTGAACCCAGGAAGATGAACATTCTTCACTCCAGTCCCCAAACTAGACACCCTGATAATACAAAGTCAGACTATACAAAGTTCTAATATTCCCTCCAGAATTCCAAAGGGCCTGGATCTAACACAAAATCCCAATCCAGGAAATTAGGCTGCCTGAATCAGTATATAAGAAAAAACTCTCAACATAATAAAGTTATGATGCCAGGATAACAAAAACACATCATCAGGAGAGAATAACCACCAAACACCTACAAGGAAAATCTCAAAGGAAAATATTTCCTACCTATTAGAATACTTAGAATTTCTAGAACAAATGAAGCAAGGAGTTTTTTTAATGAGTTTAAAAACATATTATGAAAGAAATGAGAGCAATAGTTGAAAGAATGAGAAACCAAAAGAGAGATTTTGAGGGAAGAAATAGAAATTGAATTAACAACTTAGATCCAGTAAAAAAAATAAAATAAAAAAAGACTGCTTGAAAATTAAAATGGACCAAAATAAAGTTAATGACTTCAACACTGGAGAAGAAATATTGAATTAAAATCAAAAGATTTAAAATAGAAAAAAGTATATAAGGTCACTTATCAACAATTGACCTAGAAAACAAATCAAGGAGACACAATCTAAAAATCATTGAACTAACAAAGTCAAAAACAAAAAAGAGAAGAATTGAGATATTACATTTTAAGAAATAATAAAGGAAAACTACCCAGATCTACTAGACTGAGAGAAAAAAAAGTGAAAATAGAATCTAGTGGTAACTTCCTGAAAGAAATTCTAATATGAAATCTACCAGGAACAATACAACCAAAATCTAAGGCTTCCAGTTTAAAAACAAAAACAAAGAATACTTCAAACAACCAAAAAGAAAAGAGCTTAAGAACTAAAGATATACAGCTAGAATCACACAAGATACAGCAATTATTACTATAAAAGAAAGGGAAATTTGAATATAATGTTCCAAAAGGAAAAAAGATAAAAGACAAAGGAATACCTTAGCCAGCAAAATTGATTATAATACTGTGAAGGAATGAGAGGAGGAATGGAAGATGGAATGACTCTAATGAAATAGTGGACTTCAAATCTATTTTGATGAAAAGACTAGAGATCAGTAGAAATTTGGAAATAGTAGAACAGAAGTTGAAAGAAATATGAAAAACAAATAAATTCAAGTGAACAACCAAAAAGGACTTTATAAGGATTAAGTAGTCATACTCTTGTGGAAGGAAGATGATACAAATGCACTCTTAGAACCTTAATATTGTCAGAGATCATAGGAGGATTGGTTTTTACTTTTTTATTTTTTAATTACATGGAGAAACATTTTTGACAATTTTTTCTGATATTTTTATGATTCAGATTTTCTCTGTCCCTCCTTCTAACCTTCCTCAAGGTGGTAAATAGTCTGATATAGGTTATACCAGTACTTTAGTGAAATATGTATTTCTTTATTGCTCATGCCATGACAAAGACACATAACATACATACAATAAAAACTCATGAAGGAATGGTATGCTTTGATTTGCAGTAAGACTACCAACAGTTCTTTGGCTATAGATAGAATTCTTCACCATGAGTCCCATGCGGATATCATGAAAACTTGCTTTGCTGATAATAGATTATTGCTTTTTCACAGCTGATTAATGTACATTTCTGCAATATGCTCCTTATTTTTCTCATTTCGCTTTGTATCAGTTCATCTAAGTCTTTCCACATTTTTCTGAACTCATTCTATTTAATTTCTTATGGCACAATAATATTCTGTTGCAAATACAACAAATTGTTCATCCATTCCCTGGATGATGGACACTCCAGTTTCTAATTCTTTGCCATGACAAAAAAAAAGCTGCTAAAATATCTTTGTACAAGTGGGTCCTTTTACCTTAACTCTGATTTCATTGGGATATAGACCCAAATTGGTACTTCAGAGTCAAAGGACATACATAGTTTCATGACCCTTTGGGAATGGTTCCATATTGCTCTCCAAAAATAGTTGTATCGCTTCACAACAGTATATTTAGTATCCCAATTTCAACTTACTTTCCTTTTAGTCATATTAGCCAATCAAATATGGTTGAGATTTGAATCTCAGAGTTGTTTTAATCTGCCATAGAAGGATTTCAGAACTCAGATCAATGCATTGACCAACCATAATTCTAGAGGGTTGATAGTAAAAAGTGCTACCATCTACTAAAAAGAAGTAAGGAACACAAAATACAGAATAGAATATACATTTTTGACCATAGCCAATGTGGACATGACCACATCTTTGGTTATGTGTATTTGTAATCTGAATTTTCTTTTTTTCTTTCATAATAGTGGTGGTGGTAGAAAGAATAAATAAATGGTTGTTAAATGAAAGAAATCTGGCAAAGAAAAATAATGAAAGGGGCCTACATGAACCTGATGTGTTCTCTTCCAAAAGAAAAAAAGATAACTTGAAATATGAATCTCTGTAGGTAAATGGAAACTAATTGGGATGCTATTGAAATAGTTGAACTATGTTATTAATATCTAAACTATACCAACAGTAGGGATAGAAAATAGAAAGGCAGGTATAGAAACAGGCAGCACTAAAAGGAGTCATCATCATTATTACCACCTTTATTTTTGACATGATTTTCCCAATCTCCCTAGCAGTTAGATCAGAAGCTTCTCATTCAGGGTTAGCCTGTGTCTGTTTTGCATGGAACCCATAAATAGCAACATGGGCATATGTTTTTTTCTACATTATAATATGTTTCTTGAAATTAGAGAATGTTTACTTTTGTAATTGTATCACCATTATTTAGCACAGTATCTAGCAGATAATCGTTAATAAATGTTCCTTTAAATTAGTGGAACTTTTGATCAATCATCCCTTGCACATATATAGTATTTCATAGTTGCCAGACTTTTCCACATGTTGGTTAATTTGATCTTCATAACCACTCTGAAATAGTTAGTGAACATATTATTATCTAAGATGAGCTAATTGAGGTTTAGAGAAATTATATGATTTGGAATCAGTTAATTTTTGCATCTAAAAAGGACCTTAGAGAACATTATAGGTGTTGTATAAGTTTGATGATGGGACAAGTACAGCACAATCTAGTCCAATCTACTAGATGGCTGGCACACATCTAAAAGTAGAAGTGGTGATTACAAAGAATCATCAGGGTTTCATCAAGAACAAGTCATGCCTGGCTCATTCCCTTTAAAAAAAGTATAAAATAGTAGATGAAACAAATGCAATAAATAGTTTACTTAGATAGATGGAAAGTTTTTGACAAAATATTTCTTGCTCTTCCTGTGGAAAAGATGGAGAGATCTGAATTATATTATAATGTGACTCAATGGATTCAGAAATAACTGGTTTACCAGAAATCAAAGAGGAACTATTATTGATTCCGTGTGGAAATGGAATGAGAATAGATCTTCAAGAGTGGTTTAAAAAAGAGGAAAAAATAAAAAGTAACAATGTCATTAATGACAAAGTAAGGGGAAGAGAAAAAGAATAGGAAAGCACAACTCTATTGTTATATTTAGGACTGTTTTTGGTATCAGGAGCTTGTATGCATCTTCTTAAATTCAATTAGCTTATCAATTTTATAAAGGCATTTATGTCAACTCTCAAGATATTGATATTTCAACAATAAATAAAAATAACTGTTCCTAAGATGCTTATTTTGTAAACTCTTGCTTTCCATCTTCAAATTAATATATGGGTAGTATTTCTAAGGCAGAAGAGTGGTTTTTATGGTTAGGCAATGAGGATTGAGTGACTAGTCTAGAGTCACAGAGCTAGGAAGTATCTGAGGTCACATTTAAACTCAGGACCTCTCATACCATGGCCTATCCACTGAGCCACCTAGCTGCTCCCAGCATGAGATATTTCTAATGGAAAAATCAAATATTTCTTTATATTAGATCCAACCAGCCTCTCAGAGTAAACCCTCACTCCAAGAGTGCCTGGCAGTTAGATACCAACAGTGTCTAAGGCTTCTCAGAATTCCCTTTAGAAATTCTCCCCAAGATTCCAGCTGGAATTTAAGGTAAAACTGCACTATTCCCACTTATTCAATATTTAATTAATCCCAATACCTTTAAATAATGGTTACTTTGGAGTTTTAGTTTTAATGGTATCCTTATAGAGGGCATGGCTTTGTTATACAAAAGATTTCTTTTTAATGATATTGCTTACTATATACCAGTAATTATGCTAAATATTTTAGAATATGAATAATAGCAAGAAAGATAGTTCCTGTACTCAAAAAACAAATGTAATATAAGAAATATAAGAATTAATTAATATAAGAAATATAAGAAAATCAAGGGATAGGGATGGTAAAGAAAATGTGGACAGATGGGAACTTGTCCAGCAGTAGAATCATGATAGCCTGGGCATCCTCCTTAAAATGGAAGATCTGGAAGGAATCAACCCATCAGAATATTGGGACAGAGATTGCTTCCAATATGAGAAGTGTAGGACCAAAATGAACTTTAGGTTAAGGAGGTATTTTTGGCATGGTAAGAAAAAAATTCAGGAATACAAGCTGGAGAGAAATGTACTATATATTTTACTCATATCACTAATGTTAAGCAACTTTTAGTCTATTTTTTGGGGACAGCTAGATGGCTCAGCAGCTGGGCCTGGAATCAGGAGGGTCCAAATTAAAATCTGACCTCAGACATTTACTAATTTGGATGACTCTAGGAAAATTACATGACCCTGCTTGCCTCAGTTCCTCATCTATGAAATGAACTACAGAAGGAAATGACAAGCTACTCCAGTGTTTTTCCCAAGACAACCCAAAATAATGTCATGAAGAGTTGACTACCACTCAACAACAACAATGAAACTGTTTCTCTGGTGAAGGTTAGTTCTAGTGCAAGGAAAAACAAAGCATTATCAAATAAAATCCCCTTACCCCTTTAAAGGTCTGAGTTTTTACATGATATACAACTATTATGATTTTTAAATTAGCTTTGCAAAATGAAACAAGTCTTAGGGAAGAGGAAAATCAATTCTGTGAAAATTAGTTTTGAGGTAAAGGGGATTAGGATCTGAGGGTAGGATAGTCACCTAGAAAAAGCAAAGTTGTTTTTTTTTCAGGAATACAATAGGATACAGAGACCAGAGTGTTGATACTTCTAATATCTCCAAGGTGAGACTTCTGGGAACAGAAAAAGGGAATCTAGTGAAGCATTTTATTTAAGTACCATCTTTGAGATACTGGGTATGTAAGTAGATACATCAATGTAGCATATTTATATAGTAGGCCAAAATTCATAGATTCACCATGTCTTATGAAATGACACTTCCCTAAGCCCTCAATTAGAGAGCAGAACTTTCTAACCATGGGATGGATGGATTTAGAAATTCCTAGCCTTAGTCTAGGAAAAATCTCCCCTCTGTGTGGTTCCCATTGAGCCTTCATGTTACCAGCACAGAGACACCTAAAAACATAAAGTCAGATTTACCAAATTTGGTTATACAAATTAATATTAAATCTGGTAAATGAATTTTTAACAGAATAATTTTAAGAAAACTCAAAAGTAAGGCTAAGGCAGGATTGGACAAGCTCATTGTTTGCTCCTGAGCTTTTTTTCCCTCTGAGCTTCTGCTGCACCATTCAGATACTCTCAGAGTATCTGAGATAAAACACAAGCAATCCCTTGTACCTCCAACTTTGTCCATTCAAGTTGAGGTTATCTTTCATGGTCTTACAGAAGAGAACTACACATATACTCTGTTCACACCACAGTGTGGGATGATCCCCACATCCCTTCTGCTATCTTCCTCTTGGGGGGTCCCTAACTCCTCCTTGCTGTGCTTGAAAACCTCTCCCCTACACTCTTTTGAGGGATGAACTCTTGTTAGTTTCTTCTCTTCTCAAAGTAGGGAGAAATAGCTATTCTAGAAGATTTTGTATACATACTCATTCTGTGATCATGAGTAAGTCTTTTATCTTTTCTGAGTCATAGTTTCCTTCCCTGTAAAACAGGCATAAATGTATCTGGTATAAAGAATTTTATTTTATAGCAATGTTTTGTGTAGAAAATAATATTATGTATGCATATGTACATGCAGAAAATGTTTTGTGAACCTTAAAGCATTAAATAAATAGGAGCTATCAATGCCATTAACCTTTATCATCTGTTTTGGTATCAATTGGAGTGGAGTGATTTGTCCAGGGTTGCTCAGCAAGGAAGTATCTGAGACCAGTTTTGAACCCAGATCTTTCTGACTCTAGATCTGATGCTCTCTCCACTGTGTTACTTAGCTGGCCTGGAATGATATTATTAATGATTGTCTAAGTATTTTGCTCCAGTGGTAACAAA
Organism: Gracilinanus agilis; assembly: GCF_016433145.1. Classification (NCBI taxonomy): domain Eukaryota; kingdom Metazoa; phylum Chordata; class Mammalia; order Didelphimorphia; family Didelphidae; genus Gracilinanus; species Gracilinanus agilis. Next base: position 582,448,159 of record NC_058132.1, read on the forward strand.
TTAAAATTGCTATATATTAATCACCTTGCCTTTTCCACCCCCATCACCGCAGATGGCTAATCCTGATTAACAATATCCAAAGAAAGCATGGATAACAACATAAATATTTTCATATATTCTCAAATTATCATTTAAGTTGCCCTCCTCTCTTCCTAAGTAAACTCAGCACATTGTTAATATTTACACCCTAATGGTTGTTATAGCATCTGCTGAGTAAATCTAACTGAAATATACTTTATCGTTTCTAAGAAGGCATGGAGGTATTATGAAAAAACATTAAATTCTCCTTACTTTTTGCTTATTCAATGATACTCCAGGAGATATGAGGGGTGAAGTCATTAAGTACTTGTTATTTGTATATGATTTATTAAGTAGCATACTAAGAAAGATTATTCAAATCAAGCTTTGCAAATAAAAAAGCATCATTTTGCCTTTAGCAATAAAATCAGGTCTGACTACAGAAAGTTCTTACTTTATATAAATTAACATTACAAAAATTTGACTGTAGGTAAAGAATTCTGAGAGAAATTTTCATTCTAAAAAATCATGTATGTTAACTTTAATGTATGGTATTGTCCTTGTTCTCTTCTTCTCCTATCCCTCAGTTTATTCTGAAGCCTCCCATCCAATCTAACAACAACAAAACCTTTAAAAATCTGAGTGAAAGCAGCCTCCTCTGGAGCCTTGGCTTGAGATCTCAGGCATGCAAAGAGGACACCTTTCTCAAGCTCTGTCCACCTTCCTGTCCATTCCATTTCTGTCTGTCTTCAATTATGTCTATCATCTAGTGTCTATCATCTAGCCCTCTCCTATCTGTGTCCATTTCCAGCCACCATGTCTCTGCCCTGCCCTCTTCTTCTTCTAGGTTCAGACCAGGCCCCTTAGTTGGTCCCTTCCTTCCCTGATGTTCCTCCTCCTGCTCTCCCTCCTCTGTCCTCCTTTCACCTGTCCTTGAACCATTTTCAGGCCCCCTCCCTCAACAAAGGGGAGCCAAATTTTTAATCTTGCTTTCCTTTCCCTTGTCCACTGGTAAAATCCCATTACGTAAATTTTAAATAGAGGCCAGCTGAATGCTCCACTTAAAGCAAGAATTATCTATTGACGGGAACTAGATTAAAAATGGAAATTATGAAATTCAGTTCAGTTCAAGATATATTCATTAGGAATCAGTTTCTAAGTCTGTTAAGTTAGTCTATTTAATAAGTTTATTAAAACCAGCTGTTGATTACCTATTTTTCTCCTTAGTGAGATTCTTTGATCATGTTGTTTAATGTGTGATTTACATTTACATATCAGTGAAAAAAAAAAAGACATAGCTTTTCATACTCTGTGGAGAAGATAACTCAAGAAAGTTTTTTTTCTTCTAGAAAATGGAAAGAGAGAGAGAAAGGAAGGAAGGAAGGAAGGAAGGAAGGAAGGAAGGAAGGAAGGAAGGAAGAAAGGAAGGAAGGAAGAAAGGAAGGGAGAGAATGAGAGAGAGAAAAGGGAAAGAGAGAGAGAAAGAGGAAGGAAGGAAGGAAGCAAGGAAGGAAGGAAGGAAGGAAGAAGAGAGGGAGGAAGGAAAAATAAACAAAAAACTGCTTTTATTCTAGTAATAGATGAAAGGAATATTCTTAGATAGAGATGGGACCAGACAAGAGATGAAAGCCTTTCTGCCTCCCTTTCCTCTTGCTGTATAGTATCTGCTCCTAGCTCTTTACTTATTGGCAGAAACTTTCTTGTGTATTAAATTTCAATGTTCATGTTAATTTAATGGTAGAAGTTATTCAATCAATCAAGAAATGACAAAGAATTTCGCTTATCACTCACTATATGCCAGGTACTATACTACTCACTGGGCATAGAAAAATAAATATTAAACTGTCCTTCTCTTTAAGGAGTTTACATTTCATAAGGAGACAAAACATGTACACATATAAGAATTTACATATAATACCTAATAGGTCCTGACTCAGTCTCCCATTCACCTTGTCCAAGTGATGGTTTTTGTTCCTAAACAATGATACTGCTTGAAGTGAGAACTCTAGGAATATCCAAGGACACATCTTGTTCTACTGACATCACTCTCAAGTCCTCATATGAAGTATTTCCTCTAAAATCATTACCAGTTTATCTCTTCCCAATATCAATACCAGTTATTTCTTCCCTTAGTGTCTCTTCCAAACTTTTGATGCTCATAAGATTCAGACTTGGTTTAATCAATCTCTAATATTTGTTAATCTATTAATAAGAAATAATAGGTAAAAACAGCAAAAAGAATAGATATAGTCTTCATTCAATGTCACAAGGGATTCAGAGGAGAAAGAGATCCTACTACTTTTATCCCCTCCCCCAGAAGCTTAGCCTTTCTGCTTCCTTCGCCAAGAAGGAATAAAACTTCTCTTATATGTGCATTCAGTTCTGAGTTAGCAGTCAATTAAAAAGGTTTTCAGGGGCAGCTGGGTAGCTCAATGGAGTGAGAGCCAGGCCTAGAGACAGGAGGTCCTAGGTTCAAACCCAGCCTCAGCCACTTCCCAGCTGTGTGACCCTGGGCAAGTCACTTGACCCCCATTGCCCACCCTTACCACTCTTCCACCTATGAGACAATACACCGAAGTACAAGGGTTTAAAAAAAAAGGTTTTCATTCACTACCCAGGAATGAGACCTGAGACAATCGCAGAGTACTCTGTAAATACTCTAGAATACAGAGCAAAGTCTAAGCCTTCCAGTAAATTTCACTGTATATTTTTCAGAAACAGGCTCTCTCAGCCTTCACATGCCTAAGCAGCAGGCAGAAAACACTGAGCATACTGTGAAGACAGATCTTCCATTGATCAGTTCCCCTTCTCAATATAGAATAAGTTCATATATACTAAATACACACAAGTTTATTATTATTTTTAAAGGGAATACTAATAACTGCAGAACATGGGAAGATCAGATATAGAAGGTGGCATCTGAAGTTAGCTTTAAAGAGAACTAGGTAATAAAAGATGCACAGGTAAATCAAGAACATTTTCCAGGCATGGGATATAGCCTCAGCAAAGACACAGAAATAGGAGTTGGATGTGTTGCTTATGGGGAACAAGAGGATGGTTTGGTTAAACTGAAGAGAATGCATAGGAATTGACTCTTAAGAAGCCTATTAAGGAAGGTTGGAGCTAGATGTGAAAGGATTTAAATGTCAAATAATGGGATCTGTATTTGGTTCTAAAATATGGGACCAGAGGAGTTTATTGAACAAGGTAGTAGTAATATGGTCAGAAATATCACTGTGGCAACTGTTACAAGAATGAATAGGAGGGAAGACAAAGCTGAGAAAACAAGAGCAATAGGAGTAGAATAACATCAATATTAGTTGGGGAAATAAACTTTCAGGACTATACTGATTTATGTTGAAAATGCTAAAAAAGAAAAGATGAATTTGTGATTAGTGATGTGAAATTTTCTCCTTTCTCCCAGCATCATGAGAGCACCAGGCATATGTTGTCACATCAATACTGGTTGGGAAATAAACTTTCAGGATTATACTGACACATGTTGAAAATGCTAAAAAAGAAAGGATGAATTTGTGATTAATGATGTGAAATTTTCTCCTTTTTCCCAGCATCATGAGAGTAACAGGATATATATTGTCCTTCAAACTAGCCATCAGACCAGCTTGTCGTATCTCCCACTCACACAATTATCTAGACATCTTTTTTTGTGTCTTTTCTAAATTATAGTTTCCCATTGCTTACATCATAGTAAGTATGTTCCAATATCAGTCATTTGGAAACCAGAAAAAAACTATTACATTTTATTTAAATTCTATTGTCTTTTAGTATTTATCTTTACTAAAAGTCTGTGGTAGAGACTATTGTTTAGATATTTTAAGCCATATACCTAATACTACCAATTTTCAGGAAACAATCAAAAAATTAGAATAAGAAAAATTTATGTCTTAAACACTAACCATATATTTAGTGAAATGTAATTGTATTTGGTTTATTTCCATTTGTTTTTTTTTCTTTCATGACTCAACAATTTCCAAATCTCCTGCCCTCCCACTATCCAAGGTATACTTCTGAAATTCCACTGCCTTAATTAGGACACTTCTTAGTTAAGTTCCAACTGATTCTTCTTATGTACTGACCTTAGAGACCCTGTCCAGAATCAGGCACTAGGCACTGATATTGGAATATCCGCATACACAGTGGACTCAGGGATCTCAGAGGAAACATAATTGCTTCTGCTTGACAAGACAGTTAAAGGTCAGCTCTTCACATGTTATCTCAGAGTCCAGAGAAGTAGGCTTCCTGCCTTAAAGTACCATTTTCAATATTTAGAGAAGCCTTTTAATAAAAGGAGTCACTCTGATTTTGAATTTATTCATTTATTTGTTTTTCTACACTCTCAGTTTTATGGATGGGTTTTGTTTTAACATTTTAAACATTTACATATATCTCTTATAAATATAAAACAGTTAAATAAAACTAATAATACAGTATTCTTCTCTGATAGTTTATGCAACATTTCATATATGTAGCACTCATTTACCTCTCCACTAAAAATAGTTTCATTCCCTTTGAAAGAAGTAGAGATTAGGAGAGAAAATATCTAAATTTTCTTTAAAAAATGAAAACTAAATTAATTTTTTAAAAATGTGCACATTAAAGCAAAATTAATTATTCTCAGTGTCTATAAGTTTCATCATTAGTTCTCTGGAATTATAAATAATCATTTGTGTTGATCAAAAATCTAGGAGTTTTAAAGTAATTTAATTTGACAATATTATATATATTTCTTTCCTGGTCCAGCCCCTTTCATTCTCCTTTTTTAAAGAAGTCTTCAAAATTGTTAATTTTTACAATATTGGTACTAGTTTAAATTGTTCTATTTGTGTCCATTTCATTCTGTATCAGTTCATAAAAACCTTTCTAGAAATCCTTTAAAGTCATCTGTTTCTTCAATTCTTACAGCAAGACAGCACTCCACCATAGTCATAAACCCTTATTTTTTAGCTATTCCTCAAATGGTAGACATACAATTAGTTTCCAGGTTTTATTTTTGCTAAGGCAAAAAAAGTTGCTATGAACATTTTTGTACCTAATGGACATTTCTCTCTTCCTTTGATCTCATTCATTCACTTCTCTCTCCATTCATTCAGCCATTTCTTAGTTTTGCTTTCCTCTAAATGAATTCCTACAAGGCAATTTGAGGCAGACTTTTATTTGCAGGAATTTTTTTCTTTTCCAAATTGTCAATTGGTTCAGTAATCTAAATTAGCCGATTGTCTTAATATTGCTTGAGCATCACCTTTGTAATACACCCAGGGGCCAAAACACTGTGATGACATAATTCAATTTGGTTAAATTCAATTGAACACATATATATTAAATATTTTTTATGTAGCAGGCATAACACTTTGCTTTGAGGAGACCAATGAAAAACAGTCATTTCTGAAGCTTACAAATTATCATAGGAGATTCCACATATACACAAAAACTATGATATGAATGAGAATTTGATAGAGGGAAATGGAGATATCCATATGAAGTCCTTTAAGAAGATTTGAAAAGAGAAAGATTATTCTCACACAGTTTTCTTCTCTTCTTTAAAAGCTTAACTTTCAGAGGATTCTAGGGAACAATGCCTTCAGTGAAAAATACTGAATGAGTCTGTAAAGCTTTAACTGCACTCAGGTCCATTTCCATCTTCTAGATCAGCAGTTCTTACTCAAGACCCCCAGGTGGACAGACTACATGGGGTTTATGAACTTTGACTAGGAAAAAATACATTTTTTTTCAATTACCTCTAACAGAAACTTAGCATTTTTCAATTTAAAAATATTTTTCTCAGTAGGGATCCATAGTATTCACCAGACTGCCATAAAATATTTATGACATGAAAATGATGAAGAACCCCTAGACCAGATAGATTTTAAACAGCCTCCACCCCCATTATTTTATCTTCATCTTTTCTTAATGCAAAAATTAGGAATGTGTATCAACTTAGAATACATACATATTATATTTAAATCAAATGTAGGCAAATATTCTTAGCAAACAATTAATTAGGAACCTTTTTGTAGTTCTATTGTGAAGAGTAAGGCTTTGTTACTTAAATAAGATCCCTTGCTTTGATTATCACTGTCACCGTCTGCAAATATTAAGTAAATTTGGTGTCCCTGCTGGGAAGAATAAGGCTGAAATTCACACATAATAGCGGAACTTAAGTATACCCTTCCTTAATGACATATTTTGAAGACTAAAATTAAATAAAGATGTTTCAGTTCAAACAAACAAATTATTATAATTGTTGATTTAGTTGAAAATTATAGTAATTAATTACTCTGCTAATACATCTTATTGTCAGAGCCCAAGTTCTCTGGATTTAGCATACATATTTTACATGACATATAACATTCATTATCAAGGCTGTCCTACTCTCTATATAAGGAATGAAAAGTAATATAATACATAATCTCTTCCTTCAAGGAACTTACAGTCTAGTTGAGGAGCCAACCTTACTCATGAAATAGGAGCAAAAAAGTATAAAATACAAATTATTAACTGCTTAATTATATGACATAAATCAGTGATATATATACATATATATATACCATCTTTTACAGATCCTTCCAAAGGCATATTTAGCATGTGCCACTGGAGATATATATGTGTGTGTGTGTGTGTGTGTGTGTGTGTGTGATCCCAGTACATAGATAGATAGATAGATAGATAGATAGATAGATAGATAGATAGATGTAATGGGCATAGATTATAATCGTGTGATAGTACTTTAGAAGACAAAGTTTAAATTAACTATGGAAGGCTTCATGGAGATAGTGGTATTAATTTTGTCCTGAAAAGATTAATATAATTTTGGGCAACATTTTGAATAAGAGAAACATCAAGAACAATAGCAAAGGAGGAAGGAGGCAACATGGAACAGAAACAAAAATATCAACTTTAAAGTCAAAGGACTTGGGTTCACATGCTATCTTGGATATTTACTACTTGTCTGACCTTGGAAAAATTACTTACTCTGGCTTTTATTTCCTCCTATCTAAAATGAAGTGGTTGGATTCTGGATGGCCATTTGGAACTACGCTCAAAGGGCTTTAAAAGACGGCCTGCCCTTTGATCCAACCATACCACTGCTGGTTTATACCCCAAAATGTTAATAAGGAAAAAGACTTGTACAAAAATATTCATAACTGCACTCTTTGTGGTGGCAAAAAAATTGGAAAATGAGAGTGTGCCCTTTGAGTGAGGAATGGCTAAACAAATTTTGGTATCTGTTACTAATGGAATACCATTGTGCTAAAAGGAATAATGAACTGGAGGAATTCCATGTGAACTGGAAGGACCTCCAGGACTTGATGCAGAGTGAAAGGAGCAGAACCAGGAGAACCTTAAGAACCAGGAGAACCTTATACGCAGAGAGGGATACACTGTGTCACAATAGAATGTAATGGACTTCTGAACCAGCAGCAATGCAATGATCCAGGACAGCTCTGAGGGACTTATGAGAAAGAAAACTAGCCACATCCAGAGAAAGAACTATGGGAGTAGAAACACAGAAGAAAAACAACTGCTTTATCACATGGGTCGATGGGGATATGTTTGGGGATGTAGACTCTAAAGGATCACCCTAGAGCAAATATCAATAATATGGAAATAGGTCTTTATTCAATGACACATGTAAAACCTAGTGGAATTGCTTCTCAACTATAGGAGGGTGTGGGAGGATGAGAGGGAAAGAAAAAGAATTATGTAATGATGGAAAGATTTTCTTAATCAATAAAAAAGCTAAATTAAAAACTAATAATAAAAATAAAATAAAATAATATGAAGTGGTTGGGGTAGATAATTTCTGAAGTCCCTTTTAGCTTTAGATCAATTATCCAATACTTTAAATGCATATCAGTTTCTGTGTGGCAGGTTCCAAGAGTCTCTCAGGGAAGTGGTTATATCTTGAATTTTTGTTGCTTTTGATGTTATCTGAAACTTAAGATAACTTATATTCTAAAGATACCTAGGGCCTTAAGAAACTTTTTTTTAATTCATGGTCACAAAACTGTTTGTGTCAGATGTAAGAACTTAACTTAGGTCTTCTGATTTTGGTCAGTGGTTTTTCCTCAAAACCATGATGACTTTGTAGCCACTGTTGAATCTTTCCTCCCATTCCTTGAGAATAATCCTTTTTAATATAAGTAGATTATTTTACAGATCTCTAGGCAAGCCACATCCAAGGAGAAAGGGGATATATTCAGGGTTCAAGGACACATGGTAGGAGCCCAGACAGAGAAGCAAGAATTGGAGGAGGACTACTTTGGGGATGGGATCAGCCATGTTGGGATATGGCCAGAAGCAAAAGAAAGAACATGGGGATGGGCAAAGGAAGACATGTGGGGACTGGATCAGAACATAAAAGAGGATGGGCTACACCCAGGAGCAGGGATACACATAAGATTCTGAGAGTAAATGGACTAAAGATAGACATGCTGGGGCCAGATTTGGATTGGTGGACAGAATGGGACAAAGATCTCCTCTCTTGATGCCAGCTCTTAGTCTGACAGCAGAATCAGGTTTCTCCAAGGTCCACTTCTGCTTTTATTTGCAGGATTTGATTTTTTTGGTAGGTTGTGGAAGGCTGCAGGTATGGAGCAAAGGAACAGAACCAGAGAGAGAACACAGTACTGTACAGTAAATATTTTTATATGAATTTATTTCAGAATTCTTTGTGGAAAGTTGAATTTACCAATGTCACTGTATATAAAATAAGAACTGTCTATATACAATTCGCATTTTCATTAAGGTAAAACTGGAAGAAATAGAATTTTGTATTATAACATGTTATATTTTACAATTTGCAAAAACCTCAGTAATCAATTTCATGAACTATTCTTACTTTTGCAAATCTATAATTCTCTTTGTTTACATATAAAAGCACAGTCCAAAAGGTCCTATAGAAGTACTAGATCATATAACACTAAGAGCTAAAGATAAAACCACAATGAAACATTTTGAGACCAATGGTTTTTGTAATCTGCTTTTTTAAATTAACATACTTAATATATCTATATACAAGAAATGGACAGAAGGTAAAAGAAAGTTCCCAGAGTTAAATGTTTACAATTCATGTCCTGTCAGTGAATCTTACATTCTAAAGACATTTAAAATAACTGGTTAGGGAGAGAGGCGCAGCAAACTTTTATTCATTTTTAAAATGTGTTATTTTGAGTCAAATCATGCAGAATACTCTAGAATAAAAGATGAAGCTGTCTTTTTTTTCTTGAAATCTCACTTATTTTTATCAAGAAAGAAATTAATTCAAATTGATAGGAAAACAGAAGATGGTAAAATTTTACTGCCCAGCTGGAAATTAAGGGAAGTTAAGTAAAAATTTGCACTAAAGTCTTTTTTTAATCCTTATATCATTTTAAATGTAAATAGTCATAGACAATATTTTTCCTTTAATTTTCCCTTGTAAACTCTTTAATGATCTACCAACATATAGGCTTCCAAGCAAATGATCATATCACAAAAGGTATGAATGTATCACGTACTGCAGAAATAAATAAATAAATCAGTGTTTATGAAATAAAACATCATAAGATTTGAATAACTGAATGACCATTATTTAAAATTCTAGATTCTCAGGAGGAGGAGAGACATCAACAATACATAAAATGTCCCTTTTCTGCTTAAAGCCAATTTTATTCTCTTTCCATAGCATATGTTTTTTATAAGGAACGAATAAATTCTTTTTATTCCCTTTACATGGAGCTAATTGAAGGAAATATATGCTATCAGCCGAAAAGATCCTTTATAACCTACTGAAAGGACTAATGACTTTTTTTCCCCCAAAAGACATACAAATGTACATAAGCGGCTTCTCTTTTCTGGCTATAGTTACTATTTTCAGAGTTCCAGCATTGCTTGCCATGTTGGCTCTCAGATTCATTCTGTTAAATCCTTGGATAAGAAGCCACCCCATTTCTGCACTGTAATCTAGCTTCAAGCTTTCTGGCCCAGGGCCATTGTGGAGACTTCCTGCTGGTCGATGAGAAACTTTCTGCATCTTAACTTATTTTCCTACCACTATCTGCAACTACCAAAGAGCACTATCAAATATGAGTTGGTTTTCATCTCCTATTTTAAGAGAGAAAATGAGCCTAAACAACCAAAGGAAAGACATATAAAAATTAACTCTCCTTTGCCCCAGAAAGGGGTTTATAATCACATTTGGAGGAGGGGAAAATTATATCTTGCTATCTATTACACTAGCTACAAAGTGACTGCCCTACTTAGATCCTGCAAAGGAGAAGGGGGCTCTTCAAAATGTGGAAAATTGCCATGAAATGGTTGAATGGCCAAACCGTTTCTGCAGTTTTAGCTTTTCCTTGCTATATATTTTTTAATATCTGCCCATCACAGGTATTGCAAATAGAGGAGTAGTATTGTAGTTCTGATAATCATCATTTTGTTCAAACACCCCTCTGCGTATTTAGGGGGAAGGGTCATTCTTGGCTGTTGTTCATCATGGCATCTCCTGCTTTTTTTTTTTTTTTTTCAGAATTAGAGTGGCAGATGACAGTCCTACATTTTCTTCTTTGGTTTCTATTGTATGTGTAATTTTAGTCCATTATAGCAGTGAGTAGGAAATGTGTACCCTGCCATCTGGCTGACTACTGAGTACATAATTCATGTTTCATTTTAGCTATCAGGGGGGGACCCTGGAGGTTATTAAATAATCTTTCTGTCTTTTCAGAATGATGCTGCATACCCTGATTACTTACTCAAAGAAAGTATATTACTGAATTTTCTATTTAAGTTTTATGTTCCATTATGTCATGAATTTTCATACTAAAAAAAAAATAAAACTAAACCCAAAACATGGTCATTTACCAATCCAAATTTTGTAATTTATTTTTTTTCCTCATTTCTTTTCCTTGGAAATGATGCCACACACACACACACACACACACACACACACACACACACACAAACTCCTTACTACTACCACCCACAATCTATAATATAGAACATAGTATGACTCAAAAACAAAAAATGAAAAGTTAGATTTCCATCATATTCAAAATATTGAGGTTTTTCAGCTATGATTATTAGAGATGCTTATAGCCTGGAAGAAATATGATTTTTCATAAAATACTACTGTTTTTCTAGAATCTTAATTCTTTTCTAGTAGTAGATAACCTTATGAGAAGTTTGCTGCTGAAACTAAAAGAAACTGAGCAAGGAAAAATCCATAGGCCTATTAGTCTCACTTCTAGGGAAAAATCTGCTGTGAGCTTTTAAAGGATAAGAATATGTCAGTAACTCTGATTAGACCCTGGAGTTACTCATTTCTCTCTTTTTTCAATAAGCTATGTTCTTCATTAATGTGAGTAACAATTGATTATGTCATCATATTTTTCCTTACCTATAAAATAAAAATGCATAGCATTTATATATGAAAAATATGTAAAGGTACCAAGAGGTAATGCATATGAATATATTCTTGGGGAAAGGTGACTTTTCATTTCAAAATAACATTTCTCAAGACAATTTCACCTCGATTCAATAAACTTTCTTACTCTAAAAATTGATTCGAGTACCTCATTTTGGGATAGAGGTGAATCTAGCTTCTCAAACTTATGATACCAGAATATATGGTTTAAAAGTTTTTTTATCATTTAGGAAAAGCTTTGAGTTTCAAAAATAAATAGTTAGTTTTCCAAAAACCACTTCATCTAAATGCAGGAAAATTCAGAATAAGCCAGTACCTGATGATTTGGCGACAATTTCCCTTGGTTAAGGCAATCCATGAAACAAACAAAAAAGAAATACTAAATGTCCTTTAAGACCTTTCTGGCCCCATTCCCTTCATGATATCACTGTGGTAGAATATTTCTAGACATTAACTAAACCATTGATATTCCAAGTGAGAAGTTCTTATATAAGAAGAAACAATACAGAAAAAAAAACCTGAATCATATCAGTCTTGAACTTCTCATTGTTTATTAATACAGAAAGGGGGGGAGGAGTATTACAATTAAAAAGAAGAATAACTGACTTGGAGGGATGAGTCTTATTAGAGAAGCAAATTAAGGTAGTGGTCGAATCAATTTTATCAAGCATCCAATGACAAGAAGTTGTCTTATTTCTTGGAATACTTAATAAAATTTGATTAAGAATTAATAAAAAAAAATAAAGTCCACCTGGTGGGTGCTGCAGCGATCCAGGGGGGCAGTGATGGCCACACTTTTTTTGTATTATATTCTATTCTGAGATCAATAAATAGTTTCATAATTTCCAGGGGGCACTAAATAATATTTTTTCTGGAAAGGGGGCGGTAGGCCAAAAAAGTTTGGGAACCACTGATCTAGAGCAACAGTATGTATGTTAAGGATTTTCAAGTAGGCAGACCTCACATATAGGCTGGTGGCCTTTGCATAAACAACCACTACCAACTATATGAAAGTGAAATCCTTTTGCAAAAAAATTGGAAAAATTTCATAAAATCTAATTTGTGACACTTGAATATTGAATGACATCAATACAAAGGTTGACATGAAGACAAAAATATTTTGGGAACATAACCTAGAAGAAATGAGAAATCAAAGGCTCGTAGACTATGTGGAAACTTTACATTTATTTATTAGTAATATTTTATTCAAAAGGAGAGAATTAAGTCCCTGAATAGTCAAGATCTATATAACATTATGAGAAAGTAATTGATTGTAGTCTAAAGAACAAGAAGGTATGACTAGTTTCTGATTATCAGAACTTAATAAAGAATAATCTTTGAGTACAGTTACTCTGATGACTTATTGGTCAAAGATTTATTTAGATTATTTAGAACAAATAAAATTAGAAGATACTAGCTTCAAAAGGAACTACAGTCTGAATTGTCTAAGCAAGAAATTGATGACAAAGTTGGTGATTAGGGAGGTGTATTAAAGAAGCTAGTCTAGGTCTGCTTAAATGCAAAATAATAATCTAAGCATTTCTAATACCATTCTAGTCATTCCAAATTTCTTACTTTAAAATTAACATCCAGAGTTTTTCCGGGTTAAGATGGCCTCAAAGTAAGAAGCAGCTCTTAACCTCTCCTGACTGAAACACACAAAACTCCCCAAGGGGACATAAAAACAAGTCCAGACAAACGGAGGAACCCCACAACAGGGCACAGCGTGGAAGGTACGTGGAATCGAGGCATTTCCATGCTATAAAGGGGTGAAACAGCTCTCACTAAATCTTGGGCTGAGCAACCACCCCACCCCCATCCCCTCCACACACACCACCTATAGCGCTGAAGCCAGTTAAAAAGAAATAGAGCAAGTTTGGGGCACCCATCGAGTCATTGGCAGCTCCGGGGCCTGTTCCTGAGAGCAGCAAGATTTGGGACTCCAAAAAGCCAAAGAACGCACCCAAAATCTGAGCCTGGGCTTAGGGCGCAGAGCGCGGGAGCAGAACTCAGGCTAGCACAGAGCTCAGGCTCCGCGGAGGCGTGGGTGGAGGCAGACACAGCCACAAGCTAAAGCTCTGAAACCCTGAGTGGGGAACCAGCGTACGCGGGTATACGACTGTGGAAGCAGCGCCCTGAGACTTGCAAAAAAACCTCCGGCAGAGGATCAAGCAAGGGGGTCCACCAGGGAGCTTGACTGTGGACAGACCCTGAGCACGAGGATAAACCTGAGAAGCTGCTGGGCTAACCATGGCTACCCAGTCCCAGGAAGTTCAGAAGAGAAAGATTAACAACAAGAAAAAGAAGTTTTAACACTCGACAGCTTTTACACAGAGAAAATCCAGACAACCGAGCAAACAGAGGAGGAGAACAAACAAGCATCCGGACCCTCCTCAAATAAGGAAAACTCCTCACAAGCTATGGAAGAGTTCAAAACTGAGATTTTGAGGAAAATGGAAGAGATCTGGCAAGAAAATAACTGTTTAAAAGGTAGAATCTTGCAATTGGAAAGTGAGGCTCAGAAACCAAATGAACTGATAAGCAAATTGAACACCAGAAATGACCAGATTGAAAAGGAATACCAGAAGATTATAGCTGAAAACCGAAAGATTATAGCTGAAAACCAATCCCTAAAGGCCATAATTGAGCAATTAGAAGCTAATGATCTCTCAAGACAACAAGAACAAATAAAACAAAGTCAAAAGACTGAAAAAAATAGAAGGAAACATGAAATATCTCAATGAGAGAGTGACAGACCAAGAAAACCGGTCTAGAAGAGACAATTTGAGAATAATTGGTCTTCCAGAAAAACCAGAAATTAATAGAAACCTGGACTCCATACTAACAGAAATAATTCAGCAAAATTGCCCTGAAGTCCTACAACAAGAGGGCAATATAGACATTGAAAGGATTCATACAACACCTGCGACATTCGATCAAAAAAAGAAAACACCCAGAAATATAATTGCCAAATTCAAGAGTTTCCAAGCAAAGGAAAGAATCTTACAAGAAGCCAGAAAGAAACAATTCAAATATCAAGGAGCACCAATCAGGATCACACAGGATCTGGCAGCCTCCACGCTAAAAGATTGCAAGGCTTGGAATACGATATTCAGAAAGGCAAGAGAGCTGGGCCTGCAACCACAGATCAACTACCCATCAAAATTGACTATACATTTCCAGGGGAAAGTACGGGCATTCAACAAAATTGAAGAATTCCAGGTATTTGCACAGAAAAGACCAGGGCTAAATGGAAAGTTTGATATCCAACCACAAAAATCGAGAGAAACCTGAAAAGGTAAATAAGATACAGAGGGGAAAGAAAGAAAACTTATAATTTTTAAATTTGCCTTTTTAAGGGCTTCAGTGAGATCTAATTATCTGTATTCCTATGTAGATAAATGTTATGTATAATTCTCTGTAGTGAACTCTATTCACTATTATAATATTCACTATTATAGTAATCAGAAGAATAATTCACAGGGTGAGGAACACTAAATAATCTAAGATGGCATGGGGGATGGGAAAGAGGGGGTGAATAGCAGGGGACACCAAGAGAAACTTGAGTGAATAAGAAAATAGGATATTCTGTTACACACAAAGAGGGCATGGGAGGGAGAGGGGACAAATACTATTATAAGAAGGAGAGGAAGAGAACATAAAGAGGTAATAATCAAACCTTACCCTTAGTGTAATCAACCCGGAGAGGGAAGAGTAGCTATACTATCCATTGGGAAATAAAACTCTTATCTAACCCTTCTGAGAAAGTTAAAAGGGATAAACCAAGGGGAGCAGGGGAGTGGGGAGGTCAAAAAAAGGGAGGGGAGAAGAGGGAGGGAATTCATAAGGCCTTTAAAAACAAAAAGAGGGGGGAAAATAAGGGAGGGGGTAGAAAGGGAAGTTAATCAAGGAAGGGGATAAGGGATAGCAGATCAATAGCAAACCACTGATTTAAAAGGAAAAAGTATAAGGAAAAAGGGGGTAGGAAGACGGGAGGATTCAAAAATGTCAGCAAATGCACAACTGATTATTATAACTCTGAATGTGAATGGGATGAACTCTCTCATAAAACGCAAGCAAATAGCTTAGATTAGAAAACAAAATCCCACCATATGTTGTCTACAAGAAACACATATGAGGCGGGTGGACATACACAAGTTTAAGGTTCAGGGTTTGAGCAAAATCTTTTGGGCGTCAAATGAGAAAAAGAAGGCAGGAGTGGCTATTATGATTTCTGACAAAGCCAAAGTAAAAATAGATATGATTAAAAAAGACAGGGAAGGTCATTACATCCTGATTAAAGGCAGTATAAACAATGAGAAAATAACATTGCTCAATATGTATGCACCAAGTGGCATAGCACCCAAATTCATAAAGGAGAAACTGGCAGAGCTCAAGAAGGAAATAGATAGTAAAACCATACTAGTGGGAGATCTAAATATTCCTCTGTCAGATCTAGATAAATCAAACCGAAAAATAAAAAAGAAAGAGGTAAGAGAGGGGAATGAAGTCCTAGAAAAATTAGATTTAATTGATATGTGGAGGAAAATAAATAGGGACAAAAAGGAATACACCTTCTTTTCAGCTGCACATGGCACATTCACAAAGATTGACCATGTTATAAGGCACAGAATCATTGCAAACAAATGCAAAAGAGCAGAAATAATAAATGTAACCTTCTCAGATCATAATGCAATAAAAATAATAATTAGTAAGGGTACCTGGACAGGAAAATCAAAAACTAATTGGAAATTAAATAATATGATTCTCCAAAACCAATTTGTCAAAGAAGGAATCATAGAAACAATCAATAATTTCATTGAAGAAAATGACAATGATGAGCCATCCTACCAAACTCTGTGGGATGCGGCCAAGGCAGTACTCAGGGGGAAATTTATATCCTTGAGTGCATATATTAGCAAATTAAGGAGAGCAGAGATTAATGAATTGGGCATGCAACTCAAAAAATTAGAAAGCGAGCAAATTAAAAATCCCCAGATGGAAAATAAATTAGAAATACTAAAAATCAAGGGAGAAATTAATAAAATCGAAAGTAAAAGAACTATTGAATTAATAAATAAGACTAGAAGCTGGTACTTTGAAAAAACAGATAAAATAGACAAAGTACTAGTCAATCTAATTAAAAAAAAGGAAAGAAAAAACCAAATTGACAGTATCAAAGATGAAAAGGGAAACCTCACCTCTAATGAAGAGGAAATTAAGGCAATCATTAAAAACTATTT
>NC_058132.1:582469839-582495100 GCF_016433145.1 Gracilinanus agilis
ATAGCTGCGCTTTTTGTGGTGGCAACAAATTGGAAAAGGAGGGTATGTCCTTCAATTGGGGAATGGCTGAACAAACTGTGGTATATGCTGGTGATGGAATACTATTGTGCTAAAAGGAATAATAAACTGGAGGAGTTCCAGGCGAACTGGAGAGACCTCCGGGAACAGATGCAGAGCAAAAGGAGCAGAGCCAGAAGAACATTGTATATAGAGACTGACATACTGTGGTAAAATTGAATGTAATGGGCTTCTGTAGCAGCAGCAATGCAATGACCCAGGACAATTCTGAGGGATTTATGGTAAAGAATGCTACCCACATTAAGAGGAAGGACTGCAGGAGAGGAACCATATAAGAAAAGCAACTGCTTGAACGCATGGGTCGGGGTGGACATGATTGGGGATGTGGACTCGAAACTACCACACCAATGCAACTATCAACAATTTGGAAATTGGTCTTGATCAAGGACACATGACAAAACCAGTGGAAATGTGCGTCGGCCATGGGTGGGGGGAGTGCGGTGGGTTAAAGGGAAAATAGGAGCATGAATCATGTAACCATGTTAAAAATGATTATTAATAAATGTTAAAAAAAAGTAAAAAAAAAATTAACATCCATACTTAAGTAGAACTCTAATACAAAATAGTATCAGCATTTAATATCAATATTTAGAATTCAAAAGTACAAAAAAGTATCAATATTTAAGAGTCAAGGAATCAACAAATGGAGTGTTTACAAAATTAAATCAATGAAATGAATAGTAATGCAGAATTTGTAAAACAAAATGTCTCCATATTTAATAGTCAAAAACAATCACAAATGAAAAGTTTATAAAATTACACCCTTGAAAAGAACTTAGGGGGAATGGAACACTCACCAAGAAAAAATCAATTGTATATTTGCAACCTAAATTTTTAAATGCCAATTTCTCTAGGATATCACAATAAAAAGTATCTAAAAATATAAAAAAAAAATTCTGGGCATAGATTCTTCCCAAGGTTGCACTTTTTGTGGTGGCAAAAAAACTGGAAAATGAAGGTGTGCCCTTCAGTTGGGGAATGGCTGAACAAATTGTGGTATATGCTGGTGATGGAATACTACTGTGCTCAAAGGAATAATAAACTGGAGGAATTCCATGTGAACTGGAAAGACCTCCAGGAATCGATGCAGAGTGAAAGGAGCAGAGCCAGAAGAACATTGTACACAGAGACCAATACATTGTGGTAAAATAGAATGTAATGGACTTCTGTACTAGCAGCAATGCAATAACCCAGGAAAATTCTGAGGGATTTATGGAAAAGAACACTACCCACATTCAGAGGAAGAACTATAGGAGTGGAAACACAGAAGAAAAATAATTGCTTGAATGCATGGGTTGAGGTGGACATGATTGGGGAGGTAGACTCGAAACTACCACACCAATGCAACTATCAACAATTTGGAAATAGGTCTTGATCAATGACACATGTTAAACCAGTGGAAATACACATCAGCCTTGGCAGGGGGAGCTCAAGGGGTGAAGGGGAAAGTAAGAGCATGAATTATGTAACCATGTTAACTTTTCTAAAAAATAAATATTAATAAATGTTTAAAAAAAACAAAGTTCTAAAGAGAGGGATAGCAAGGGAAAAAAGGCTTCATTTCTCACCAGTTCAGCATATGGCCCTGTTCTGAGGATTAACTGTAAACTTCCCCTTCGATGCTGCAATGAAGAGAGTAATCCAGAAAAATAATCAAAAAGAGATCAACCATCTCAGTCTCTATACTTTTGAAGATGTGGCCCCTCCAAGGAAACTAAATCCACTGAAAGGTTACAGGTTGAATAGTGCTTCCATTTTAGAATATCTGGGTGTGCAAACACACACTTATTTTTTTTTCTTTTATAGGAAGTTTTTGGTCAGTAAAAGAACTTTATAATTTCCACATTAATGATCCAACTTACTCTCATTCTCCTTCTCAACTCTGGGCCCAGTTCATTACATATTTACAGTATCTGTCCCAGACATACATATTTTAAACTTATTTCACCATTTTATGTCATGTCTACAGGCTTATGATCCAACCTTTCTTTGGTAATATCTTTTATAACTTTGTGGAAGTCTTTTTGTTAATTATATACTATAGCCTACTTATGGATCTTTGTATTGTTATGGTAACTTTTTGTTACCATGGATCTTTGTATTGTTATGGTAACTTTTTCATGGACTGTGTTCTTAAAAATACATTTGACAGTTTATACGATCTTTAAATTACCAACATTTGACAAGTTATTCCGATAAAGACGAATGATTCTGATTAACTGTTATTTTAGATCCTAAATTTACTTAAAGATTTTAATGCACAACCACAGAAAATATCTTAGACAGTTGTTTTCAGTGAAGCAAAAAAGAGTCATTGATCTGGAAAAAATGAAATTATAAATGATAAGAAAATAACCCTTAAAAATTTTAGAATAAATTTGGTTGTTCATGCTCTTTTGATTCTCAAATGATCATTTATTTATTTATGAGTAGAGATAAATGTTGTAATCTCCTTACTATCAAAAGAATATAATTTCCTTGATATCAGGTATTTGTAAACTCAGTATAATAAGAGCCTTACCCTAATCATTCCCAACTCAAATACCACTTCCTGTTTGAGGACAAAGCTCCCATTATGAACTACAAGAACATTTTGATGGTTATTTGGCAAATCAGGATGATTAAGTCAAGCAAGGGTGCTTTGGTCAACTGAATCAGTTAGTTTCAATGCATATCTCTTTCGATTAAATTCTATTATTTAGACTGTTATAGCTAAGTATTGTGTGGTCCACTTGAAAATAAGTTTTTCTAGTAATTTGAAGTATTATTAACTTCTTGTCCTTGTGGTGCTAATAAATGCCAAGTGTAAAAAACAACTAAAAGACCTTTTGTAAAGTTTGTTTGATATTTAGTTTACTACCTAACTAGCCCCAGAACATGCTTCAAATCCATTTATGTCTGACTTCTTGGAAGGATAGAAGAAAGAAAGTAGGGAAAGAAGGGGCAAAGGAAGAAATAGGAATAGGCATTCTTTAAGCACTTATTTAATAAATGTGCCAGAAACTGTGCTACACAATATACAAATAATATATCATTTGATTCTCACAATAACCCTGGGAGGTAATTATTATTATCTCCATTTTATTGTTGAAGAACTTGAGGCATACACTGGGTAATTTATTTGTCTGGGGCAGTGATGGGGAACCTTTTAGAGATCAAGTCCCAAAACTACAACTTTCACCCTACATGTGAGCCCCCCACCCTTGCCCCAAACAGGGGAGGGAGGAAGCGCTCCCGTGCGGGTCATGTGAGAAACGTACTTAGGTGCATGGAGAAGGGAAGGGGAGCAACCCCTTCAGGCACTCTCCAGCCTGGGTGCCATAGGTTCACCAACAGGGGTCTAGGGTAATATGGTTATTTAAGGAACTGAGAGCAAATTTGATCTCATTGTTCATACTCCAGGTCCTGCTCTCAATCCATTGTTCCAACTAACTGATTTTTGGAAGGAATCAATATTTGTCTTGTCTTGCTGATATATTCTCCTCCCTGGCTAAGTGCACCTGGAACAACAAACTGGAGACCAGGCTTCTCTCCTTGGTTGACTTAATTCACTTACCTTAGAATCACACCATTGGCCTGAGCTAACAGATTATAAAGAGATGGACCTATATAGTGCTTCATCTCAATCCACATCTTGATACATCTTGGAGCATCTTTCTGTCCTCAATAACACTCCAATTATATTTACTTCCATCCAAATCTTTGACACTCACATTTGTTGTCTATTTCTTTCTCTAGGAATTGTATTCACATGAAAATTGTCATTTCTGGAAAGACCATAAAATTAACTTCTCTAATAACTCTGTATTATGATTTTCCTCACTATTCCTGTAAAACCCCCAGACAACAACAAACAAATAAAACTTTCCCTCCTTTGGCATGAGTTATTATCTCCCCCTATTTGAATTCATTTACCTTGAGAAAAGGGACTAACTTTGGTCTTTGTATCCCAAGGATTATTATAGTGCGTGAAAACTAATAGGTGCTTAATTAGCGCCTTTCTTTTTTTCATCCATTCATTTATTTATGCAAAATTTTTCCTTGAAGCCTTTGGAATATTGGCTCATATAAGATTTATAAATCACTCATACCTTTCTTTATTAGGTCTTATTTAGAAAAGAGGATTCAAAGGGCCACAATATCTATATAGCACTAATCACATTCAGTTGATAAACAGAAATTAATATTTAACATAGATAACTCAATGGGATATAGAGGCTGAAATATTTCAGTTGCTTGTTTACAATCACTCAAATAAATTCCAAAATTTCCTTCTCATGCCAGATTAGGCTAACTATGTTCATGTCTATATGACTACCAAACCATACTGTTAATTTTTTAAAAACTGTATTCATCTATGAAATCAGTCACATGCTATCTGGTTCTTTAGATAATTATGATGACTTCCATAATTATTTATATAATGTAGATATGAAAACATTATTCAAATGTCAAGTCTCTTTCACTGTTATGCCATTACCATTAGATCATAAACTCATTGCTAGGAAAACTATCTTATTTCAACTTTTTTGTCTACAGACCCTGAAAAAAAATGTATCTGATAGCCATGCTACCATTCTTTTGTCTATTGATATATGTATATGTATATGTATAGAGTTAATAGTGATCTAAATTAGGACAGAGAGTTTCTCCATTGGGCAGTTCTTTCTACCCTGCTTAACATTACTAATTCTTCAAAATCCATCTCAGCATCAACCTTCTTCTGACAATTCTGTTCAGGAAAGATTTCTTTCCTCTGCATTCTGATATCATTTTGAGTCTTTCACATTACATAATATAATATAATTATATGTATTTATATCTCTTCTTTTAGAATGCAAGCTCTATGAGTGTAAAGTCATGATATAATTATTTTATTCTCTCCTTTCCCACAATACATAACAAATGCATTATACATACATCTCTAGTAATTATTTGTTGAACGATTGAATGAATAAATGTTGTAAATATCTCTTGGGCCCATCTACTCTGCTTTTTAAAGTGTTTCAGTGTAAAGCTAAATGCATGTGATTCCTTTAGAAGTAACATAACACAGAAGAAATTATAGATCTGTTCTCCTCTAAATAACTGAATAAATATCATGTGTTTGGAAAATTTCTAAGAAATTGTCTAATAGTTGTAAATATTTCTTAAGGGATCAAGAATGCATTAAGTTGTTTACTGAAAGACCTAGTTGACCTACTATATGTCCTTGTCCTCTTCAGGCTTTCAAAGCTTCCAGCTACGTGAAGCTTTCAAATATTCTGCGTCTCCAGGTGCTCCATGTCCCACCTTTCTGCATCTCATCCAGAATGCCACAACTAGCAAGGAACCAGTTTGTAACCTACATGGGAATAATTCAACTGATCATATTCAAGGTGCCTTCCAACCAATTTGATAGGGAGTTTTGCAGAAATAATGAATTCACAGATTTGAAATGAATAAACTAAGGTTAATTTAGTTCAGGATCAATTTATTCAGAAAAGTATTTATTATATGTATTGTATATGGTTTCTTTAATGGAATTTGATTGAATTGATTTATACCAGTAACGAAAATGACTATCAAAAAATCTGTATAGGGAACTCCAAGTTCCTTGGAATTCTCCTAATTTTGTTTCTTTTCTCATTGCTTCAGTTATCCCCTGGTTAATATTCATTGTATCCTCTGCCCCATGTCACTTAGCACTATGCAGTACTACAAAAACATAAAAGAATGTGACTTCACAGAAGATTTATGAGAATAGTGACCAGTTTTATAGGTCCTGCAGTGATTGTTTTCTTTGGGATACCAAGACATACATTTATGTTATTTGCAATCAGAATACTCTCTTTGGAGAATTAGTGTCAAAAGAAAATTACCATGACTTCTTTTCCCTTGTGGATGATATATTAGGGTATTTTCCTGAATTTAAACACATGCTTTTTCCCCCCACCTCCAATGCCATAAATAGCATAATAGCACTCTATTAGGTCAATATGGAAAGTATTCTAAATAATGCAGTGAATGATTTAATCAGAAGTTATAACTGCTGTTCAATTTTCCCTGTTGTTTCCTCATCTAAGCTTGTGACAATAACTTTCATTAGAAAATATTTTGTGAGCTATCATGAATTTCATTGTAGGCACAGGGAAATAACTCATGCAAACATCATTAGGATCCTAAGGAGCCAGAGGGAAATGCATGTAATTTATTCCCCCAATATTATACAATTTTGTGCTATTTGAGGAGACCACAGTGATACACCAAATCATGTCTGTAGTTGGCAGATCGCAGCAACACTGGGCATGTTTCATCTTGCTCTGTGCCCTTCAGAGCTCATCATAAAGTCAGTAGGATCTCTCTGTTCATATTGGAGATCAACACAAAAAATAATATAGCAGCCCCTCGGTTTTTGAACAAGAATGACATTCTCTGATAAACAACCACCTGCAATGAATAATAATAAGAAGAAAAGATATCAGTTTAAAAGGAAATGTTTCAAATGAGGGGTCAAAGAGTAAATTAAAAAGAGTAAATTTAAAAAAAAACAAATATGTCATATTATATATATGTACCTATATGTGGATATATACCTTTATATGTATACACATACATACATTTACCAAATTTATAACTGAAACATCCCCATGGAACTAGTTATGCTAGCTAAAGAGCAACAGCTAAAATGTTCCATTTTCCACAACAAATTTGATTAAGATTTTTGTCAGGAACTCCCCCCCCCCTTTTATTGTTTGCATTTTTGGTTTGTTTGAAATGTTCTTTATCTAGGATTCATGTTAATTGAGACTTAAAGGGTTTTTTTGTGGGAACTCACAAAGAAGATTTTAAGCCAGTGTTTTTTAAGCTGGGACTTATGAAGTTCTTTATAACACTCTGTATAAACAGACATATATTATATATTATTGTAATTATATAGGCATCATCTATATAAGCATATACATATACACACATATTTATCTGTAATCCTTTGTATTTTCTCTTCTTCTAGACTTGAAGCTCTACAAGATAGGTGCCAGCTTTTTGTCTTTTTTATAGCACATAGCAGAATTACTTACATATAGCAGATATTCAGCAAGTATTCGTTTAATGAATAAACAAATGAATGAAATATTATAAGTATCTCTTTGGTGCATTTAATTTGTTTTTAGTGTGTCCACTGAACAACCAAATACATATACATATAAACATAAAAAATTATTTTTAAATATATGCTGTCTATGATTTTACACATTTACATATGTATATATTTAAAGAGTATTTCTTTGCTCTGCTTACATACAAGTAATGTAAAATGAGGAAAGTCATTCCTCCTTGATTGGCCTTAGTTTCCTTACCTGTAAAATGAAAGAATTAGATTAACCTGTTACTTTAAATCCTATGACCTTGTGACTTAAATTGTATGCGATGGTATTCAGGATTATGCTACTGTTTGGGCAAAACCAGGATAGCTTATACAATATTAGAACCTCTGTGTTGCATATCCTATAATCTCTATTAAAATTATTACCTTTTATTTATGCTACCATTAATATGAATAATTTTCATATTTAATATATCTTAGCCCTTTCCCACAGGAAGTATATACAGTGTTGCTATATTGATGAAGAATCTAAGCTAAGAAAATTGTATTTATGTAAATAATAATGCCATACCACAGGCAGATATGTATGGCCTGTTGGGAGAAACCTAAACTGATCTTGAACTTCTTATTCTATTTTGTGGAAGAAAAAAACATTTTCCGTCTCTATTCTGGTCAATCTGATAGCTTTCAAGATCATTAATTTCACTTTTCCAAGAAAATATACTCAATCTCTTTTCTCTCTCTCTCTTTCTCTTTCTGATATTTTTTAAAATATGACACCAATTAAATCCCTTATTGCATGTAAATCAGTGAATTTTTGTCCCTTAGGTGATGGACCTCTGTTCACTGAAATATTTAATGTAGAATCTTCTAACAGACAGTGAAATATCACAAATTTTTTTCTTTGATATAAAAGAAAGAATTGTTTATTCATAAACAAAATATATAAAGAACATATTTGTGGGGAAATAACTTCAATATAGTTAGGCACAGAATTTTAATTTATTTTATCATCTATCCAGATTGAATATGATATAGTAAATTGTGAAAATAATGCCGAATCAAGCATATCAGACGTCAAGTATTACTGAGTCAGTTTCTCATTTTGCTTTGTATCTCTGCAGAGTAGATATAAGACTAGAGATACCTTTTAAATCAATGGTAGCTTGGCTGTTGGATTAGCTCCATGGAGCTTTGGAGAATGAACAAAAATTGCTCTATTATGTCTCTTTTTGAGGATTTTTCCCCTTATGAACTGGCAAAGAGTACAAAAACATTAATTCCTCATCAGAAACATTCAATTTATTAATGAAATAGCCTAAGTTTTCGTGTAGGATTGCAAATGATTGCATGATAAATTTTACAAATTGTTTTTTTTAACCAGATGCTAAAAGTTTGAATCAACTATACCTTGTTATTCACCTGCAGATTTTTTTTCAAGGGTAGTTAAGTAGGACAGTGAATAGAATGCTAGTCCTGAAATCAGGAAGACTCATGTCCATGAATTCAAATCCCATTTCAGACTTACACAAAGTTTGTTCCATTCCCTTGACATGGGCACACATTTTTGCTGGTCTGTTCTATATCTCCTTTATTTCTATTGAACCACAAGATATCAAAAATCCAGGGGATTTCTAAGGCTCTTGTAGCCCAATTTGTACCTTTGGCATGGATGAAGCACACCCAAGTTTGTTGCAGGGTCTCCTTCCAAGAATGGGAGATACAAAGTCCATTCAATCCAGAAGTAAGAAAAAAAAATATTCGAAGAGGTTTATGATGATATAATAGCCTAATAGCTGGTGGAATTGTCTGGGGGCCAATCAGATAGCCTTAAGGCTAATTGATTAGCCTGAGGACTAAAAGAGTAGCCTCTCTGGACCTGATCGAATAGCAGCTCTCCAGGTGCAGAGTAGTAGCTCCAGCTCCATTATCCCATGCCTGAGAGCTAGTGAACAGCAATCCTAGGTATGGAGTCAAACCCCATCTGATGAATAGGAACCCCCATTGTGGAGTAGCAACCCAAGATGTGTATCGGGGTTTGTGTGTTTATTAGGGTCTGGGAGGTTATTATCTCCCATTCTAATCCAAAAAAATCCAGAAAACATGGAAAATGGGGATGGCCAAATTCAGGTGGAGATGTGTTTTGAGGTTTTACATGTATGTCATAGAGAATAAGGAGCATGTTCAGGTTTGAGAGATTCTTCTAGAATGCTCGAGTCTCCAATGTTCAGGTCTCTTGTTCTCCCATTGACCACCTCCATCATCAATTGTCAATATAGAAGAGGTCTCTCAGCCCTTCCAGAATGAGAAAATGGCAGAGTGGGGAAAAGATTCAGTACATTGGAAGAACACTATATGTAATTAATTATGTCTTACAGTTCTAAAATAAAGTTAATAAAGAACAACAGAAGTAAAAAAAAGAACAAAAAAAGTAACTAATAAAAACAGATTAAGCAAAAAGATGATATCCAGTAGAGAATAGTACAGATACATTACACAGAATGGGTAACTAATTAATCTGTAATTCATGCTTGACTAATGCTGAAACTACAGGTTTTGCAGTTGTGTTTAATCAGTGCTAACTGTTGAGAAAATCAAGATTTTGAAGTGTGAGAGTCTTGTTTCTATTATTACCTCTCACTGTCTGCTGTCTCCCTGCTCCCATTACCTTGAAGAATAAATATATAGTTTTTGTTTTAATACCTTACAGTAAACTAATGTTCAACAAAGCAGGAGATTCTATTTTGGGACAGCTAAAATTATCAGGAAGTTTGTCATTTTATTTAACCATAATTTATTTCCCTGTAACTTTTACTCAATTCTACAACTTCTGTCTTCCTGTACTAGGCAAATTAATTTAAATCTTTTGTCCATGCGACATCTTGAAAGAAAGTTGTAGTTAGATAACATCTCTTTCACAATGAAACTCTTCTTCTAACTAAGTATCCTCAATTTCTTTACTTCAAAGCTTCACATGTATCTGGTTTTATGTTCCCTTTTGTGCTCTTCTCTGAATCTAAGCAAAATGTTCAATATTAGTCCTTAAAAAGTGACACAGAGAATTGAATACAATATGCTAAGTATGGTTTAAACATAGCTATATTGGGGCATTTTAGTCTCCCATTTCTGGGTAGTGAACTTGCATTAATTCACATTAAATTTAAGTTAGCTTTTGGGCATATCTTAGTCCACTGTTGAGTTATATTGACCTTGAATTCCATTATTTTCCATTCTCCTAGTTTTTAATATATTCCCACTAAGAAAAAAAATGCATATTACCTTAACCTTGTCTTATACACTAATATAATCATTTATATTATTTATATCATTCTAACAGACAGAAAATTCCATGAGGTAAAGAATATCTTTCCTAAAACTTGTATCTCTTCTAGTTCATAGCACAAAATCTTGTTCTCTAGTAGGTTCTTAATATATAAATAACTAAAGTGATTTCAATTCAATGGTTATTGTCTAAAGATATGTCTCTGAATCCTTGAGGAATAAGAAGGGGAGGAAAACAGGGATTAGCTTAGATAGCCAAATGTTTGAAAAAGTTTGCTTACATTCTGCCTCTGATGCTTACTACTTATATAACAGACATGTTTAATATCCCTGTGCTTCACTGTCCTCACCTAAGGGAGGAGGAGGAAAAAACAGTGGACTAAAAGACTCCTTCCTAAAGTCCCTTTTAGTTCTCCTTATGATTGTGTGAGCCTACCTCATTTTTTGCTTATGTAAGGATTATCTCTCCCACTACCTTACTTTGAGAGCAATTGATTATATCATATTCTTTTTTCTTAAACCATGAAGATCCTTGGAAGTAATATGGTAGTCAAGTCAAACTTGTTAAGTAAAATTTTTATTGTTTCTTTTTTTTTGTTCAGTCATGTCTGAATCTTTGTGACTCCATTTGGTATTTTTTTGGGCAAAGATACTGGAATGGTTTGCCATTTCCTTTTCTAGTTAATTTGCACATAAGAAGAAGTGAGGAAAATAGGATTAAGTGACCTGTCCAGGATCACAGATCTAGTACTCATCTAAGTCTGGAATTCATGAAGATGAATTTTCCTGACTGAGGCCTGAATTTATGAAGTCTTCCTGACTCCAAGTCCATCATTCTAGCCATTGTACCATCTACCTACCCTATGATAAATAAAATGTGCCCACTTTATAAATAATTATATCATTTATATATTTATATATATTTTAATAATTTTATTAATAATTATAAATAAAATGTACCTCTCTGGCTTAAGCTTTGCAAACTCATTTTAATAATAGCAAGAGAAATTGTAAAACCAGGAAGATAAATCCACATTACAAAGTGATGACTCCCGCTCTCAGAGTCAGCACAGCTCTTTCTCATTCTAAAAACTTCTTAGTCATATAACAAAAAGAAGTCATTTAATATCTCAGTCTTAGTTTTCTCATTTGTTTTATTTTGTTTTTAATGGGATTTTGCCTTGCCAATTTCGCATGAAAGCTAAGAAAACGAACTTATAAAATGTTATAAACTTACTTTGTAAAGCTTTAAAACTCAATTTAATTACAAGGAACTACTAATATAGGAAACACTTTTTGTATAGAATTATGAATTCATTGGATTAAGGGTGCTGACTAAATTCACACAGTTAATGACAAAGTAAAAATTTGAACACAGGTCTCGATACTTGTAGTCCAAAGTAACTTTAAATGCAGTTGTTTATTTTTTTTCAAAATAACTAGAAAAATATGACAGATGCATTTTTTATTTTCATTTTATATCAATTCATTTTTACTTGAATACCCAGGTTTCTAATACCAAGAGATATATTGCACTTCATGGAGTTGAAAGATAAGAATGAAGGTGCTTAATTTATGTGTTTTGAGTTTGATAATACCTAAATTGTGATGCCCTAAAGGTGTCATGTCTTGTAAAACTCCAAGTACACTACCAATGAATACAAAATGACAAATGATAATTGATAGTAGAGGGAGAAAGTAATTGCAATAAGTCTGATCGATTGGAGAACCATCTTGTAAGAGAAGTAAAATTACCGGTTAGTACCCAAAATAAAGATGAACCATGAGGAATGTTTTTTTTTTCTATATTAATATGCAACTGGTAAAGAAATACAAAAAATCTGAATCACTGACAAAAATTATTTTCTCCCAAAGATAATGAAGTTTAATCTCCTTTTTTGCTACAAGTCTTTTCACAATTTTCTGTGGATGTAATTCTTTACCTGGTTGCCATACTTGAACCTCTACTTTGGTCAATTTATTTGTATATGATGCTCTAGCCTACCACATTC
Organism: Gracilinanus agilis; assembly: GCF_016433145.1. Taxonomy (NCBI): domain Eukaryota; kingdom Metazoa; phylum Chordata; class Mammalia; order Didelphimorphia; family Didelphidae; genus Gracilinanus; species Gracilinanus agilis. Next base: position 582,482,296 of record NC_058132.1, read on the forward strand.
ATGGTGAACTGATGAAAAAAAAATACCTGTTTTTGCCAATGCCACTTCCTATTTTTTCAACCCAGGTCTCCACAATTTTAGACTAAAGTAACTGTTAATGAAGTTGTTTATTTTTTTTTCAAAATGACAAGAAAAATGTGATAAATTTTCTATTTTACTTATATATCAACTCATTTTGAGTTTACTTTTTTTACCTACTTTTCCAGTTCCTAACCAGCCTTTCAAACTGACATATCCTCCATGAAGTCTTCCCCAATACTCTAAGTAAAGGGATCCCCTCCAGAACAAAAACAAAAAATCAAAAATGAATACATCACATGTTTCCCTATTAGCAGTCTTCCTTGCTCTTGATTGGTTTTAAATAGTAACACAGAGTAAAAATGTCATACTTGTAATGACTATGTTATCTCTATACCCTATAAATTATATGATATACTATGAATATTCCAGCCATCATAAGTTTGTCTCTCCCCTATCCTCTAGCATTTAGAATCTCTGGCTTCCCCCAAGATTCAGTTGAAATGTCATCTCATGAAATAAACTTTTCCTGTTCTTCACAATTATTAGTGCCTTTGCCTCTAGGGTTACTTTGTGTCTATTCTCTATTATCTTATATGTACACATTTGCATATATTTTCTAGTCCAATTAGAATATAAGCTCCCTGATGTTAGGGATTCTTTTTTTCATTTTCTGTGTATCTTCATTGTTTAGCAGAGTACATGGGACATAGTAAAAATTTAATAAATGATTATGGATCAATTATTCAGTATTGTAAGCTACTACAAAACATGGAATACAACTTTCTATAATAAAGAGCTAAATTAATAATTTTCAAATATCAAAATGTAATAAAAATATTGAAACAAAAGATATACAAGAAATGAACTACATTGATTTATAAAACTCAAGTTTAATATTCACAGATTAATATATTGCCATAAGAAATTATTTCCTGATGCTACATAAGTACTGAGCTAATGCCAAAGCATTTTCAAAGGTATTGATCTTGTGACAACATTCTTTACAATGACTTTATTTCTGTTCCAACAAATGACTCATGTATATAATATGGATGCTAAAATAAAATGACAAGAATTTGCCCTGTTGTTATTAACCTGCCAGATTTGATTGGCTGAAAGAAGAAGTTCATTCTAGGTTTCTCTCAAATAGACATAAGTGGATTTTTTAAATCCTCTAAATTTTTAAGTGAATAAGATAATTTTAACTGACATTTAAAGGTTTAATGAAATATTTTTCAACATTTATAGGTCAACTATCTATTTTTGGCATAGACTTGAGATGTATTCAATCGTTATTTCAACAAATGGAATATGCCAAACCATCATACAAGTGTATGATGACATACACTTGTCATCCTGTCAATTAGGAGAAACTGAGGCAGGAAGGTCACTTGAGTTTAGAAGTTTTTATCTGCTCTAAGGCTAAAGCTAATCAAGTATTCACACTAAGTTTAGCTGAAATATGGTCAACCTCTAAAAATAAGAAAGGAGACACCAGGTTGCCTTTAAAGAGGAATAAAATGAAAGAGGTCAGAAACAAACTCAGTCAAAGCTTCTGTGATGATCAACAATGGAATATGGCTTGTGAATTGACCACTGTGTTATTATCCTAGGATAAATAGAGGGATGCAAGGTTTTTGGGGTTTTTTTTGTTTTTTTTGTTTTTGCTGTAGAAACATTGTTTGCTGCATTTATTTGATTCATTTATTTTAATACAATCCAAGTTATAGGCTTGAGTAGAAAAAATGTAACAGGTAGATTATGTATACACCTCAAATAATGCAGACCACATCATTTAGTATTTTTCATTAGCTGCAGCAATACAGAAAAAGGAAGACTATTCAAAAAGATGAACCTTTGTTTTAGTTATAATCTGTAAGTCATTCAAAGTGCTATACAATTTTTCAAAAATAATCTAGTCTGATAAATTTTCACTCTTTAATTCTGGGCCAAGTTCAGTTTCTGTTCAAATGTCTGTCCAAGATAGAAGTGTTTATGGACCATTTCTGTGATTTTGACACCCACACTCTTTAGCCTCTTGTTTCCCTTACCCCATTCCAGGATAAAGAGTAAAGTTTAAAAAATGGCATCATTATATATCTCATTTAGGATCTAGATAAAATTCTTCAAATGATACCACAAAGTACATACTTGTGAAGCAATTATAGTGGCAAATATACATCTGTGAGATGTAGCAAGTCATTTAAAAAACAGCTGCTGATTTGCTTTGGTCAAACGGTTTTCCTCATTGAAAGTTTCTTATACTAATGAAATCACAGGTTTGGTTTAAAAAAACAGATGGTATAAACACAAAGTAGGTACTTTTGATTTTTGCTGATGTTTCACAAAAACTGATCACTTATAAGATGCACACACTGTTTCTTCACGACCCTTCGTTCAGTTCTGAAATGTCTCTATCTACCAATAGGTAGATTGATGATGTTTATCAACAAATTAGTATCCCAGATGTTGAGAGGTAAGGAGAGGACTCAATTGAAATGCACATTCAGTCATTTATAGGAATTCAGAGGCAGCTGGTGGGCAGTGGTGTGTTGGGCTTCAGGAAGATCTGAATTCAAATCCAGCTCAATGGCTCTGAGCAAGTCACCTAACTTCTGTTTGAATCATTTTCTCAATTACAAAATGGAGATAATAATAACACCTACTTCCTAGGGCTGTATGGAGTTCTAACATTGGATGGCGTTATTGGAAGTATTGGACAATATTGGGAAAACGTACTTACAAAAATATTGAATCTTCAATTCCCATAATGTCTATCCTGGATGTTGGTTTTGTTCAATCAGTGAGAACAAGTCTAACAAGCTGGATTTTGGTCTTGTACACTTTCTGAAAATAAGCTTTAGAAACTCATGAGGTGCATCAGTGTCACAGAACCTTTAAATGACCCTTCAATAGTATCAGTGTTCTCTGCAAGGTGCTGATTTTTATTAAGATGATGCCAACACTTAAAGAGCAAACAATTTTAGAGAAGGAATTTTTAAATGAACTGTCAAAAAAATAAAAATTGTTGGTAAATCTAGCAGTGCTGATTCAAAGGAAACAATAAGCTAATTGAACTTCAGAGCCAACCAACAAAACAATGTCCTCTGATTTCTGAGGCACTGTACCAATCAAAAGCTCAAGTTCTGTGTAATTACTTTGCATCAAACAGGTGCAAATTAGACAAAGACTTGATTTGCTAATCAGTACACTGGACTTGTACATAGAAGAATTCATCTTAAACACCAACTCTATGACTTCAAATAAGCAAATAAATGACAATCTCTTTAACTTTTTTTCCCTTCCAAAAGGAATACAAATGTATGATACTTGAACTTGCTATCTCAGGTTTAACTGTGTGTAAGAGAGAAACACATTTTGTAGTGTTTAATGTTCTGAAAAAATGACAGTGAATTTTTTGTTCTTTATAATCATGGCTTTAATTTTTATGCACACAATATTAGGGGGGCATGAAGTTAAGTATCCTTTTAAGTAAGACACACACCTCTTATTGTTGGATTATATTGTCTGCCATTTAGTTTGACTGTACATATCTGAGTTATTCTTCTTAATTGACCTTTCTGGCATATTAATCTAATTTTATTTTAAAAAATACTTATCTTTTCTTCAAAATATTTTTCTATTGATAATACTGAAGTACTAGTCACCCACATTTAAATGTTGGAGCTATTATTGATTCTTTCTTCTCCTTTACCTCCCTATAAGATATCAGTTGGTAATTCCTGTTGAACATGCCTCTGAAATTCCTCTTATGCCCCAAATCCCCTCCTTTTAGCTCACACTGGACTTTAGCCTAGAGTGTTTCCATAAACTCCTAACTAGTTCCCTTTCCTCTAGGAATGTTCCTAATCTGAAATTTAGTCTCTCCCCTCTGTAATTCTTGTATACCATTGTGAAAACAATCTTCCCACTCCACTACTCAGGTTGTGTCAACCCTATCCCATACCTAAACAGCAGTTTTAGGGCTTTGAGGATGTTTTCTAAGAGAAGCAGGCAGATCAGAATGTAACAAAATGATATGTGTTTATTGCTTCACATTTAACAGTGTTTAATAGAATCCCTACTTCCTGATGTCCATATGTATTACATTTTATTCCTTTCCCAGGATTATCCAGATTGTTTGGGGATGTCTGGTATCTGCCATTGGCTAAAGCCCACAATTATTCTGCTTCCTCAATTCAGGAGGTCCATAGAACTCCAGTTCCATTAACAATCAGATTTACTTTTTAAAAAGGAATATTTACTTTAAAAATATAGAAGGAGGGTTTCGGGTTAAGATGGCGGCAGAGTAAAAAGCAGCTGCTTAACCTCTCCTAACCCACACATATAGGACTCCTCAAGAGGACATAAAAACAAATCCAGATGAACGAAGGGACCCCACAACAGGGTGTAGCATTGAAGGTATGAGGAATTGTGGGAATTTCCATGCTATAAAGGGGTGAAACAGCTCTCACTTAAGATTTAATAGATATATGGAGAAAAATAAATAGGGACAAAAAGGAATACAGCTTCTTTTAAGTCGCTCATAGTACATTCACAAAGATTGACCATGTAATAAATGCAAAAGAACAGAAATAATAAATGTAACCTTCTCAGATAATAATGCAATAAAAATAATAATTGGTAAGGGTACATGGACAGGCAAATCAAAAACTAATTGGAAATTAAATAATATGATTCTCCAAAACCAGCTAGTTAAAGAAGAAATCATAGAAACAATCAACAATTTCATTAAAGAGAATGACAATGATAAGACATCCTACCAAACTCTGTGGGATGCAGCCAAGGCAGTACTCAGGGGGAAATTTATATCCTTGAGTGCATATATTAACAAACTAGGGATGGCAGAGATTAATGAATTGGGCTTGCAACTTAAAAAACTAGAAAGTGAGCAAATTAAAAATCCCTAGATGAAAACTAAATTAGAAATACTAAAAATAAAGAGAGAAATTAATAAAATCGAAAGTAAAAGAACTATTGAATTAATAAATAAGACTAGAAGCTGGTATTTTGAAAAAAAAACAGATAAAATAGACAAAGTACTAGTCAATCTAATAAAAAAAGGAAAGAAGAAAACCAAATTGATAGTATCAAAGATGAAAAGGGAGACCTCACCTCTAATGAAGGGGTAATTAAGGCAATCATTAAAAACTATTTTGCCCAATTATATGGCAATAAATATAACAATCTAGGTGATATGGATGAATATTTACAAAAATACAAATTGCCTAGATTAACAGCAGAAGAAATAGAATACCTAAATAATCCCATATCAGAAAAAGAAATTGAACAAACAATCAAAGAACCCCCTAAGAAAAAATCATCTGATGGATTCCCAAGTGAATTCTTTCAAACTTTCAAAGAACAACTAGAATTCTATCAAAATTTCAAAGAACAACTAATCCTAATACTATACAAATTATTTGATATAATAAGTAAAGAAGGAATCCTACCAAATTCCTTTTATGACCCAAATATGTTACTGATTCCAAAGCCAGGTAGATCAAAAATAGAGAAAGAAAACTAGAAACCAATCTCCCTAATGAACATAGATGCAAAAATTTTAAGTAGAATACTAGCAAAGAGACTCCAACAAGTGATCAAGAGGATCATCCACCATGGTCAGGTTGGATTTATACCAGAAACACAAGGATGGTTCAACATTAGGAAAACCATCCACGTAATTGACCATATCAACAATGTAACAAATAAAAACCATATGATTATTTCAATAGATGTTGAAAAAGCCTTTGACAAGATACAGCACCCATTCCTACTGAAAACACTAGAAAGTATAGGAATAGAAGGACCTTTCCTAAAAATAATAAACAGTATATACCTAAAACCATTAACAAGCATCATATGCAATGGGGATAAATTAGAAGCCTTCCCAATAAGATCAGGAGTGAAACAAGGATGCCCATTATCACCTCTATTATTTAACATTGTACTAGAAACACTAGCAGTAGCAATTAGAGAAGAAAAAGAAATTGAAGGTATCAAAATAGGTAATGAGGAGACTAAGCTATCACTCTTTGCAGATGATATGATGGTCTACTTAAAAAATCCTAGAGAATCAACTAAGAAGCTTGTAGAAATAATCAACAACTTTAGCAAAGTTGCGTTGCAGGATACAAAATAAATGCACATAAATCATCAACATTTCCATTTATTTCCAACACATTACAACAGCAAGATGTAGAAAGAGAAACACCATTTAAATCACCCTAGACAATATAAAATACTTAGGAATCTATTTACCAAAACAAACACAGGGATTATATGAAAGCAACTACAAAACACTTTCCAAACAATTAAAACTAGATCTAAAGAACTGGAAAAACATTGATTGCTCATGGGTAGGAAGAGCTAACACAATAAAAAAGACCATTCTACCCAAATTAATTTACCTATTTAGTGCAATACCTATCAAACTACCAAAACACTTTTTTACTAAATTGGAAAAAAACTATAACAAAGTTCATTTGGAATAACAAAAGGTCAAGAATATCAAGGGAAATAATGAAAAAAATGTGAAGGAAGGTGGCCTAGCTGTACCAGATATTAAACTATATTATAAAGCAGCAGCCATCAAAACGGTATGGTACTGGCTAAGAGACACAAGGGAGGATAAGTGGAATAAACTTGGGGTAAGTGACATCAGCAAGACAGTGTATGATAAATCAAAAGAGTCCAACTTTGGGGACAAAAATCCACTATTTGACAAAAACTGCTGGCAAAATTGGAAAACAATATGGGAGAGATTAGGTTTAGATCAACATCTCATACCCTACATCAAGATAAATTCAGAATGGTTGAATGACTTGAATATAAAGAGGGAAACTATAAATAAATTAAGCAAACACATAATAGTATACTTGTCAGATCTCTGGGAAAGGAAAGATTTTAAAACCAAGCAAGAGTTAGAGAAAATTACAAAATATAAAATAAATAATTTTGATTATATTAAATTAAAAAAACATTTTTACAAACAAAAAAAATGCAACCAAAATCAGAAGGAAAACAACAAATTGGGAAAAAAATCTTTATAACAAAAAACTCTAATGGGTGTCTAATTACTCAAATATACAAGGAGTCACATCAATTGTATAAAAAATCAAGCCATTCCCCAATTGATAAATGGGCAAGGGACTTGAATAGGCAATTTTCAGATAAAGAAATCAAAAGTATCAATAAGCACATGAGAAAGTGTTCTAAATCTCTAATAATTAGAAAATGCAAATCAAAACAACTCTGAGGTATCACTTCACACCTAGCAGATTGGCTAAAATGAGAGAAGGGGAGAGTAATGAATGTTGGAGGGGATGTGGCAAAATTGGGACATTAATGCATTGCTGGTGGATTTGTGAACTGATCCAACCATTCTGGATGGCAATTTGGAACTATGGTCAAAGGGCTATAAAAGATTGTCTGCCCTTTGATCCAGCCATACCATTGTTGGGTTTGTACCCCAAAGAGATTATAAACAGACTTGTATGAAAATATTTATAGCCACGCTTTTTGTGGTGGCAAAAAACTGGAAAATGAGGGGATGCCCTTCAATTGGGGAATGGCTGAACAAATTGTGGTATCTGTTGGTGATGGAATACTTTTGTGCTCAAAGCAATAATAAACTGGAGGAATTCCATGTGAACTGGAAAGACCTCCAGGAATTGATGCAGAGTGAAAGGAGCAGAACCAGAAGAACATTGTACACAGAGACTGATACACTGTGGTAAAATAGAATGTAATGGACTTCTGTACCAGCAGCAATGTAATGACCCAGGACAGCTCTGAGGGATTTATGGTAAAGAACACTACCCACATTCAGAGGAAGAACTGCAGGAAACACAGAAGAAAAGCAACTGCTTGAACACCTGGGTTGAGGTGGACATGATTGGGGATGTAGACTCAAAACTACCACACCAAGGCAACTATCAACAATTTGGAAATAAGTCTTGATCAATGATACATGTTAAACCCAGTGGAAATGCGCATCGGCTACGGGGGAGGGGAAGTGGGAGGGTGAAGGGGAAAGTTAATTTTTCTAAAAAATAAAAATTATTTAATTAAAAAAATAAATAAATATGAAAATATAGAAGGAACAAACATACAAAAATTCCTCCCCCCCAATATTAAAGGGGCATAATCCCTCTCCCCCACATCGTTTCTAAAGGAAAGAGGGTAAGGAGATTGGATATTAACCCTCTTCCAGTATAACATAGTCCCACCATTTTCCAAGTCTAAAGCCCTCTGTGGGCTAATGTCTCAGCATATGGGCTTTTTAAGGTTTTCCTACCGGCTATAGCATCTGACCTAGAATTCTGACTCCAGGGTCTAAATAGCCTATGGGACCACAGCATCTCCTTAAACCTGAAGAGGACAACCCAAAGAGACCCAAAGCCCAAGCCTGTTTCTTGGAACCACGAGGCCTAGAGGGATAAGTAGAAGGTATCCTTCCACCTAGCCAGGCTAATGCAAGGTGGGCTTAAGGGCAATAAGACCTCCATCCCTGAATAGAACCAGAAAGGGAGAGTGGCATTGTCCCAGTCTGATCATTTTAAAGGGGAAGCCAATTCTACTTTGCAGTCAATGGAAAGAGTTCTTTTCACCCAGGCACTAACAAAACAGCTAGTTTCTTGCTGTCTACTGCATGGGTAATCCCATCATTTAGGTACTCTGGGCATGCACAAATCTCCATTAGAAACATTTTACCTCAAACAAGGGGAATGTTCAGGAAATAAAACAAAATGTTATTGGGAGAAGGAACCACTGAGGAAAAAGGGAAATAGTAGGAAAAGGGTTTAAGATCAAAAGATACCATTGGATTACAGATTTAGTAAAGGGTAGATACAAACAGACCAAAACTCCAAAAATTTAAGTGTGCTAAATTTAAGGTTACAACTAAAAGACAAGTGGGAATAAGCACTGGTCCCCCAGAAGGGTTGAAATCACACTCTTTACCTCAATCCAGTCGCCCAAATCCTGCTACTCTGCCACTCTTCCTCTTTGATTTGCTTAGATTCCTGGATCTTTATTCTTTTGCTAATAGTTCAGTTTATCTTTTCTCAGTGGCCAGGGCTTTTCAGAAAGATGGGAAACCAATACCAGTTCTGTAGGAACTGGCCTATGCCAGTTTGAGAACCAATAGTTAAATTTGTGTGAACATTTACCCCTCAGAAATTAGCAAATGCTAGAAATCAGAGCTTAATTTATTGTTATGTTGATTTCCTAAACAATGATATCAAACTAAAACGTAAATGGATTCCTAAAGGCAGCATATTGGCTTCAAAAATCACACTAACTCTCTCTATGTTATATTGTATTTTTATCTATCCTATTAAATATTTTCCATTTTAACTTGGCTCATTTAGAAGTTTTCCTGGTTGCTTCTGGTCCAAGACCACTAGTTTGACATCTCTGAACTAGACCTAAGAAAGTGATGGAAAAATGTTAATAATTCGGATTGAATTTTAAAGGGTACCTTTTTAAAAAAAAAAAAGGAGAGAGTTATTAAATATTTACCAATATATCCCTGAGTAACCTTATATTAATCCCTTGGGATAGCTCTCCTAATCTACTGCCCACTTGCACATTAACTGATCCCTGGCCTCCTTTTAATTCTTGATATAGATTTTTTCCTTTCTGAGACTATAGAACTGCTTTATTGGTCTTACTCAAACCTTTCTATGAATCAGTTCTGATTGAGTCCCTTTCCGTCTCTGTTCAGTCCACTTGATTTTTCTGTTCCCTTGACTAACAATTATTATAAAAGAACATTGGAATTAAAGTTTTCTTAACTCAGTTTACCTGACAGCCCAAAACAATAATAATGACTTTCACTAGAAAATCCTAAAGAAAATGGGAAAATACTCCCACAATAGTGAATATTAAATGAACAGGAAAATTTAAAGTTTAAAGAGTTTTTTTCACTAGCTATAACTCTTAATTGAAATAAATTTCTATCATTTCTTTTTTTTCCTTAGTATCACTCTGGTAACCAAAGTCATATATAGATTAGAAACTCATACACACAAACATACAAATTCATTTTTAAACTTAACTTCAAATGATACATCATTTAGTTCATAACGATTAGATTACTTTCTGGAAAATTACCAGCTGCTCATAATTTTAAGGTTAATTCACTGTTTATGCCATATTTAGGAGACCATACATCAGCTCCATTTCTTTGCTTTACTTCTGTACTCTCTATATGCACTTGATAAATATTCCTTCTACAGCTAGGTTTATAATTAAGAAATGTGTTGCCAACCCTGAACTTAACATGCCTGCACATAGATAATATTTCCTCCCAGCCTTCTCACTCATATCCCTAAAAAGCAGCGGGGGCAATTGAGCTCAGACCTAATGCTCACACATGCACTGTGTTATCACTTGTTTTCTCGCTCAGACCCTTTCCCTTTTATCTTGCAGAAATTGTGAATCTTGCATTTTGCTATCACTGGACATTGCAGCACTTTGACATGGGGGTTATGGTATCATCTGGGCATTGAAATTTTGTCAGATCAGATAAATATGAGGGGGGAAAACCGTACTTTACTAAGAAAAGTTATATTTTTTTATCAGTGGCAGAGGTGAAGTAGAGGATGATCATGCTTTGTATCTGTATTTGCTTTCCACTTTACAAAACTCTTTCTTAGACACTATCTCATTTGATCCTCAAAGCAACCTCATGTGGTAGGTAGTTACTCCACTAGACTTCTTCTTATCAATGAAGGTAGCACCATACCCTGACCCTTCATGCCCTTCCTAACCCCCATGGTATATTGATTTGGCCGCCATATTAGAGTAGATTTCATTCTAATCCAGTTTTAAAACTGGAGCTTGAGATCTTTAATCAAAGGGTCCTGAAGGACAAGATAGTCAGCCAAGCTACAGTATTAAACAACTTGGTCTGGGTGTTCATGAAAGAGCTCTTATATTTTGTCTTTTTTTCTGTTAGATAGCCAGGAAATTCCAAAGGGAACCAAATAGCTACAAACCAATGTTCTTTTCAGGAGCAAAATTAAAGGAGTTTTTATTATGAAATGCTCCACATTATCTATGAAATCCAGGCTAATTGCTAAGGTCTCCTCACAGGAATGGCAACTACATTAGATAGGCAGGCACACATGAGACATATACATACACATATGCATATACATACAGATATAGTATTTATAAATATAGATGATCATATATATGCATATATGTTAAGTTGAATTGAATCAGTTGAATATGCATGAGTATGAATATACCCTCCATCAACAAAAACCATAATCCCTCTCCTACTTAGGAAAGGAAATCAGTTTTTAAAATTTCCCAGGGAAAACAAAAGTCCATCACTCTTTGTCCAATATAATATTGACGCTCTTTGAATCTAGGAGAAACAGACAATTACTGCTCCTGTACTTAAAATCTTTCCCACCTTGCTTGTGTCTATGTTTCTGTGGCATACCCTTTGAGAAATTATAACTAGCTCAATGACAAGATAAAGCATGGAAAGAGAACTTTTGTGGATGGGAATTTTCAGAAAACACTATTAAATTTTATTTGAACACGTGTACTGATGTGTTGCAATTTTTAAGAACTATTGTTTATAGTAGCATAATACTTTCATATAATATTAAATGTAATATTAAGTGTCAATGACTAATACTTTCCTGGTCTGAACCTATTTTCCCAGGCTTATTTCACTTTAATGTACTTCTTACATTCTATACATGTGTTCTCAGAGCTTAGCATCTTGCCTGATAAGAGATTGATAAAAGTGTTTCATTCATTCATTTTATAAACTATCTAAAGTGGACTAAAGTGATCTTTTCTTGACCTTTGTTATACTTGTGCACTTGTGTAGACCATCAAATACATACACAGAACAGATTTTCTTATCCTCTGCCTCTTACCCCATCTGTGTCTGTAGAAGTCCATCTCTCTTTTTTTTAATTTTTAAAACATTATTTAATCATTTTTTCTTACATTAAAATTTTCAGTTATTTCCCACCTTCTTTCACCTCCCCACATTAGAGAAGACATTATTTAACAAAAATATTACAAATAAACATATATGTGTGTGTATGTGTGTGTATATGTGTGTTGTTTGTTTCTATTGATCAATTCTTTCTCTGGAAGTAAACATACATATTCTTCAAACTATATTTCTGTGAATGTATGTAATATTCCCTTTGTTATGTTCATCCCACTCTTCAAAACTCCATTTTTTTTAATTAACCTGCTCTTCAATTCTTAAGATGTAGAGGTATTATATCACAATCATATGCCACAACTTGTTTAGCCATTCCCTAATTAATGGACATGCTTTCAATTTCCAATTCTTTGCCACCACAAAGAGAGCTGTTATAAAGATTTTAAAATCTATTAGGTGATGTTCTCATTTACATTATACTCTTTACTTCTGTCCAAAAGAGAATAAAGTGCTGGCCTTAGGATTGGGAAGAGTTGGGTTCTAGTACTTCTTCTGACATAATAGCAAAGGAATCCTGGGCAAATTACTTAATTTCTCAGCAATCCAAGCAATTATGTAAACCTATGAGAGCTGCCAGTTTGTATTAGCAAAGAGCGTATTCTCAGTGGTAAATATCTATACCAATAAAATCATAGTTCTAGTAATAGTTCAACAAATGAGAGAAAGAAAGGAAGAAAAAGAGAGAGAAAGAAGAAAGAAAGAAAAAGAGAGAGTGAAAGGAAGAGAGAAAAAAGAAAGAAAGAAAGAAAGAAAGAAAGAAAGAAAGAAAGAAAG
>NC_058132.1:582495460-582550026 GCF_016433145.1 Gracilinanus agilis
TTTTCAAAGAAGGAAGGAAGGAAGGAAGGAAGGAAGGAAGGAAGGAAGGAAGGAAGGAAGGAAGGAAGGAAGGAAGGAAGGAAGGAAGGAGAAAAACTTGGTACCCCTTACTTAATTACTTAAATGTGTATGTTCCTTGAGGTTGAGACTCTGGTTCTTTCTCAAGCTGATCTACAAAGCATCCACTCTACTGCAGAAAACAAAACTATTTTACTAAAGAACTCACACAAGGCAAGCACTCACATGGAGTTCAGAGAAGTAATATAAGGACCGAGACATGGGAGAAACTGACATAGTACCATCCAGAATGGAATGCCTGTGTCAAAAAAAAGAGCTGTGCTATATGAGCAAAGCAGAATTAAAGTGGCTCCAAAGAAATGTGAGATGCGCAAATTTAAAGATATTTCCACTCCAAGACTTCTGTACTTATATTGGTCTAATCAGCCACAGTCAGAAACACTGTACATATGACCTTGACATTTTGGTCCTCTTCAGATAAAAGGACAATAATGAACTCCTCATAATTGAGTATGTTGCTTGAAGCTAGGGATAAACACTATTTTTGAGGTTCAATACAAGTGATACCTTCAAGAGGAATTTCCTGATTCTCTTACTTGTTAGTGTCACAAAATTACTTTGTATTCTTATTAAATACATACATACATATATATGTATATATATATATTATAATTGAATTTGTATATATTGCATATCTAATTTCACCTTCTACTTCTCCCTCCAAAACTAAATTAAAATTTAAGCTCTGTAAGTCTAGGTATTTTGGATCTGTTCCTTAATGCCTAGGAGAGTGCCTGGCACATAGTAGGTGCTTTATAAATGTATACTGATAGAATGAGCAAATTATTGCTTGATTTTGTTATTCCTAATCTTAAACATAGAGGTAGGCAAGCAATAAATATTTATTGAATAAAATTAAATTCTTATGTTATTTCAGTTTGTTTAATTTGTAAAGAAGTATTAGTAATATAGGAAGCCTAATGAAAAGGGAGTCTCATTATAGCATACAATACATAAAATAAATCTTGAAAATTAAAATGGAATTGGAAAAAGAAAGGAGTGAAAGGGAGAGAACTATGTGACTTTGTATATATCATTTTAGTTTGTTCAACCACCCACAAGAAATGTTCAGCATATCATGAAGGAACAGAAACACCACTGTGTATATCCATCAGGTAAAACCAATTTTTTATCCTATTAGGAGGTCTATCCTAGACATGAAAAGACAAGAAAAATAATTTTAGGTTTGAGGAAAAAGTGTGCTTGGTGTTACCATTTGCCTTCAAAGGAATACACAGAGATGAGGGTGAGAAATTCATTTGATGATGATATACTCTAAGAATCAAAGAATAATGAAATTGTAGTCCTTAAAGACAAAGCTCAAAGCTGTTTAACAAACTTGAAAAATATCAAATAGAATCAAAACAAAAAAGATTATACTTTCCATATTAAAATAATAATGCAGATATAGATGAGGTTGTAAGAATTAATCACATAAAATTTTCTGCATGCATTTATAAATTTTTGAGTAATTATTCTGTATTTTAAACATTATTTATTCAGAAAGTTCACTGGTTGAAATTAGTCTCAATTTGAAAAACTTCTGAATACACTTAAAGAATATTTATCATGTGGTGAAATTTCCATTTTTCTTCAGATGGTAACAAAATGACTTCAGCGCAGGTGTATAAGGGAAATAACCAAGAGAGCACAATGAGAGAATGATCTGGGGCAGAGTTCTAAGTCTCATTTTCTGAAGAATCTTTTTCTAGTCTTCCTTAATGATAATTCCCCCTGAGATGACTCCTTATTTATCCTGAATATATCTTCTTTGTACATATTTATTTGCATGTTATATGCATAAATAGATATGCATAAATAGATACATACATGTATACATAGAAATATAGATAGACAGAAAACAGATGGACAGAAAGACAGACAGATAGATAGATAGATAGATAGATAGATAGATAGATAGATAGATAGAAAAAACATATGGACAGAAAGACAGATGGATGGATGGATAGATAGATAGATAGATAGATAGATAGATAGATAGATAGATAGATAGATACACCTCTATGAGGTTGTCTATCATATTACATATGATATTCTAGTGTATGAGCATTATTTAGCTACTTGTTCCCTCCTCCCTTCTTCACACCCATACCTAGTTGGTTTTGGGGGATAAACTTTTAAAAGTGGTAATGGGTTTCAATTACCTGGGTAGAGGAAGCAAGGTAGAACAATGGTTAAAGTATCAGGACTAGCACTGGAGTCTGGAGGATGTGAGTTAAAATCTAGCCTTAGGCAATTCCTGGTTCTGTGCCTCTAGGCACTTATCCCCAATTGTGTAGCTCTTATCATTCTTTTGCCTTAGAATGTTACTTAGTGTTTATTCTAAGACAAAGATAAGCATTTAAAGAAAAGAAGATAAAAAAAAAAAGTTATGCCTGACTTCAGGAAGGAAATTTGATTACTACAGTTATTTACTTTATGACAATATCTCATGTTCTGTTTTGATTTTCTCAATTTAAAAATATATATTCACAATATCATATAGTTGATATATAACAAAAAATAGCATAGTGGAAAGAAAACTATATTTGTGACCATATGACCATCTTTTAGCATTTCTGAGCCTCAGTTTTCACATATGTAAATAGAACTCTGACTGCACATCTTGCCTACTTCAACTAAATCACACATGAATAGTATATTACAAAATGAATCCTATACTATAATATACTATTATTAGAATTTATCACTACCTTCTCTATTGGCTATGCAGCAAGAAGTGTGGGAAATTATAACACACAAGGGCAGAGCAACTAGAATGAAATAGTCAAAGCTTTGACTCAGGTACCATAATGGAGGAAGATCTTGTTTCCATGGCAGTTCTCCAAGGTGATCAAAGCCCCCACATCTCAAAGAAATCTCTGTGATATAGAATCCCCCATAGCTTCTGATCTGTGCTTTGGGTAATATGCCTTTCTTTTCCTGTTGAATTATATTCTATGTGCTTGCCTCAAATTATTTTTCCTTAATATAATTTCAGCTACTTATGACTCTGGACAGAGAACATCCTTATAATTATCTGAGGAATGAATATCTGTAATATACCACCCAATATCTACCAGGCATTTTACTAGTGCCTAGAAACACAAAATGTTAGGAGATAAAAGACACATACAAAAAAATAAAGATAGATAGATAGATAGATAGATAGATAGATAGATAGATAGATAGATCTATAGATGGATAGATAGATGATAGATAAGATAGACAAACTGATTGATTGATAATAGATGGATGGAAGGATGGATGGACATAACAATAGACTTGGAGATGTACATATGCACAATAGTTTGAGGGGAGGGGATCACTAACAAGTTGTCCAAATGGACATACTCTCAGTAAAGATCATTCATTTTGTCTGCATAATCTGAGAGGTATGTGTTAGAATCATCTTTGTTTTACTGATGAGGAAGCTGAGACTTGAAGACTTGAACTGACTTGACTTTACACAGTTAGTAAGGAAAGTAAGATTCAAACTCAGATATTTCTGATTCCAAATCCACCTAACTAGAGCTCCACAGTTTCACCTAGCTTGGAATGTGAGTGTTGAGTCAAGGATAAATCCTAAAATCCTGGGACTAGAAAAATAGTAGTCCCTTACAAAGAAATAAAAAGTAAAAAAAACAAGTTCAGACTCTGGATATCTTTGAGAAATATAAGGGGCATCCAGGTATAGATGTCAAGGTGGCAGCTAGGTGGAAATTTAGGTCCGGAGCTCAAGAGAAAAAATGAGAGGGGATACGTAGATTTTAAAAATGACTGCAGAGAGAGAGAGAGAGAGAGAGAGTAGTCTAACCTTTGGGAGTTGATGAAATAGCCAAAAGAATAAGATTATTAAGAAGAGTCCAAGATTGAGCCGTTAGGTATATCCACGCATTTCATTTGGGTCAAGGATGATAAAATGGCAAAGTATTCGAGAAAGGATGAGTCTGGCCAACAGGCAGGGAAGTGAATAAAATTTTCTTTTTAAAGTGAGTTCACATTCTGCCTCTTACACTTATTATCTGTGTAACTTTGGAAAAAATCGCTCTAACTTCTTTGTTCCTCGGTTTCTTCACCTGTTAAATGAGGAAATTTGGCCTTTATGGCCTCTTCTTACTTCTAGCTCTAAGTCTATCATTTTGTGAATCATGATAGGGCAGTATGACAACAGCCCAAAGAGAATGTATATAGACTTAGAGGGAGAGAAGTCACCAGTGATAAAAGCAAGAGTTCAGGAAAGATAAATATTGTAAAAAGGCCACTGATTTGACAATGAAGAGATTATTTGTGACCTAGTAGAGAAAAGGTCCAATGAGAGGGACTGGTGAAAGCAAGTTTATAATGGCTTGAGAAGACAATAGCAAATGAGAAAATCAAGAAAGGAAGGACAGAAAGCTTTTATTGCTAGGAGTTTAAATATGAAAGGAAGGAAAAGTCTATAATAGCCAGAATGGAAGATAGAGTGAAACTAAAGTTTTATAAGAATTGGGGAGATCTTGGCATGACTGTAAACAACAAAGAAAGAGACCCTATTAATCAATCAAACAATCAAAATTAACTAAGCACCTACTATACGCTTGGCATTTTTCTAAGTAAAAGCTAAAAACTGGAGAAAGAAGAAATAATCAATAAGATAAACTTCAAAGAAATAAGAGGGGCCAGGACAGGAGTCACAGGCAAAGGGGTTGGTATTAGTATGAAAATGTGCCCTATTTACTTATCCCTTGAAAATGGAACAAAAGAAGGGATTACTGGGATG
Organism: Gracilinanus agilis; assembly: GCF_016433145.1. Lineage (NCBI taxonomy): Eukaryota > Metazoa > Chordata > Mammalia > Didelphimorphia > Didelphidae > Gracilinanus > Gracilinanus agilis. The sequence goes on from NC_058132.1 coordinate 582,500,301, forward strand.
CAGAAGTGACTTGAAATGTGAAATTAGAAAGCAATGGAAGTTCCTGAGTGGCCTTTATCTTTCTAGTGAAATATAAGCCAAGATGCTTTTGCTGAAAGGGAGGAGAAAGGTAGAAGAATAGATAGTTTGAGAGGAAAAGTAATTTGGAGAAGAAATTGAGGGAGATATGAATAAGAGTCTATAAATAGAAAAGAAATTGGTATTCAGAAATAAGGGTTTTGTTGTGATTGGGTGTTTGTTTTAAATCCAATTATCATAATTAGGTAACTTTTTATTACCTCTGCTCCTCTTCCTATACATTCAATGTATGTAGTTGATCCTTTTCCTCATCTTCCCACTCTCAAGGAAGTAACTAGAAAATAAGCACATACTCTATAGGTCAATGGTGCAGTGCTGGACCTACTGTCAGAGAGACTCATTTTCCTTAGTTAAAAATGGCCTCATACACTTACTGTTTGTGTGATCCTACTCAAGTCACTGAACCCTGCCTTTTCTATAGAATGAGCTGAAAAAGGAAATGGCAAGCCCCTCTAGTATCTTTGCCAAGAAAACTCCAAATGAAGTAATGTAGAGTCAGACAAGGCTGAAAAATGACTGAACAACAACAAAAAGATGCTTCATACATTTAATTAGTTCATTGAATCAGTGTTCTGGAAATAGAGTGAAGAATATAATTAGAAGTGAAGGAATATTTTAAGTCTGTGTTTATTTAAGAAATAACCCTCAAAAGATTAAGGAAAAAATTAATCAAGCAAGCCCAGGTTTTGGTCCACTTTACTATTTGGAACTTGTTCATTCTGGATACTTGCTTATCAATTCTATTCCATTCAACTCAATAAATAAATGTTTATTTATCATATTCCTCTTTTATGCATACCACTGTTCTAAGCTGAGAAAGAAAAGCTAAGATTTAATATAGTCTCTGTCTTCATTGAACTTACAGGGTAGAATTACAATGACACAGAAAATGTGTAATACAAAACTGTAAGCAAGGAATATACTAGAGAGCTGCAAATTAGTGGTCCAAATAAGATACCATTTGAAGTTATTTCAGAAGTGATGAATCAGATTTGGTTCTGATTCCCATTCTGATTCCCAGTGACATAAACATAAGGCCATTTCATGCTTTCCTGTAATAGTCCATTATAATAATGAATCAATATTCCCTCAAGTCAATATATCTATTTCTATAATTATATCTCTATCTATATCTAAGAATGCATATTGGTAAGTATTTTATATAAAAATATCTATAATAACCCAGTATTAACTTTGTCTGGAATTCTATGGTACAGTATTTTCTCCTTGATATGATTATAAGATCAAATTCAAATCAAGTGATTTTGAGTTTATTATGAAAATTATAACTGAAAAATAACTCCCTGATATTTCATTAATCACACAATTGGTTATTTTTCCTTCTAACTTTTCAAGAGTAGAAGAAGATTTTGCTAAGGTAAAATATTAAAAGAAATAGATTTCTGAAGTACATGAACTCTTAAAAGGTTTTATCCCCCTTAGTGAATAATCTAAAAATATGAAAAATCTGAGAGCATCAGAGAGGCAAGCAATGAATCAAACCTATTCCTGAGATTTTAAGCCACTCCAGCTGTATGTGAAGGAGGTGTGAAAAAATGAAAGTTCAATCATCTATAAAAACACAGCTCCTTTCCGCACTTTGTGGGTTGGTGGTGATTGTGGAGCACACAGTGTAGTATTCACTCAGTGGGTGATTTTTGCAATAGAAGTCTGATCTAAATCCAAATCCAAATCCAAAATTAAAACTCAAGATGGGCTTGGTCGTTTCTGAGCCAACAGCTTTCTGAACTATATTCTCTAGCTAAGCTTTCCTAAGTCTCTGGTTAACTTAAGATCTAGCCCCTTTTCAGAGTAAAAGTCTTTCTGATATCCATTTTACATTAATCACTGCACTGCAAAATGTAGACTATACCAGGTGTTAATTTCTACTTCTATATTAATGGTACTATTCAACATGTTCGGATAATTCCTTATTTAAAGCAAATAAGTGAATTTGAGTTGGACGATTCCCTAGAAATACAGTGATTTTTCTCTTTCACCAAATCTTGGAAAGAAATCAGTTTACACATCTACACCTATCTAGCCACTCAACCATTTTATTTAAATCAATTATGGTGGCAGAAAAGGTACTAGATTTGCAACAAAAACACTCAGTTTGAAATCTTTCATTGATAGTTACTAGTATTGTGAGCATGGTCAAGTTATTGAACTTCTAATGTAATATTGTCTATTTCTTCCAGAAGTCAGGCTAAACTGCTTCCAATTTTCAAATACTATAATTCTGTGTTCTATAAATATCTTCTTACTCATCTATAAAATGGAAACAATATGTACACTACCTACTTTTCAGGGTTGTCGTGGTGAAAATCCCTTTAAATTCTAAAATGTGGTTGAGAAGAGAGTAATAGTAAAATTGAAAATTGTGCTAAATATTAACTTTTTAGATCATCTTGCAGGATTTAGAGAAAAGGATGATGATACAAAAAGTGAGAAAGAATGAAAAAGCACATTTTTATCTGAACAAAAGGGGACCAATTCTATTATTTTCATGGTATATATTTTTTCAAAGTTGTTGGTGCAAGAAGGATAACATATTTTAATTATGAAGGATCCTGTATTCCTTTCCCTTTCTTGTTTGTAAGACAGAAATTTAGAGCAGTATTTGTTCTGCAAGGCAGTTAAATACTATGAAAATCTTAACTACTCATTAATTGTATTAAGCATGAGATCAATGATTAAAATAGAAAATGAAGTTTTTTTTTCAAAATACTTAAAAGGGACACAAAACAAAAATCCTAAATGCATGCTGAAATGGCATTTTAAGTAAGTAATACTGAGCCAATTAATATGTAGTCAATCAAGTCTAACCCTTTCTGACCTCATGTTGAGTGATCTTGGCAAAGATGCTGGAATGGTTTGCCATTTCCTTCTCTAACTCATTTTGCAGATAAGGAAACTGGTGTAAACAAGGTTAAATTACTTGCCCAAGGTCACATACCCAGTAAGTGTCTGAGGTCAGATTTGATTTCAAGACTTCTTGACTCTAGTATGTTTATTCTATCTACTCTGCCACCTCGCTGCTTTAAGAATCTAGATTGTTTGGAGAATTCAAGGGAGACTAGAACCTATGCCAGTGGTTCCCACACTTTTTTGGTCTACTGCCCCCTTTCCAGAAAAAAATATTACTTAGCCCCCTGGCAATTTTTTTAATGTTAATAGCAATTAATAGGAAAGATAAATGCACCTGTGGCCATCACTGCTCCCCTGGATCGCAGCAGCACCCACCAGGGGGTGGTGGCACCCACTTTGAGAATCACTGATCTATGCTGTGAGGGTTTGCCACCTCCTTTTCAGGGCTGTTTATCCACCTTTGGGGACCACCTGTCACATAACTCTCAACTATGACTCCAAGAAGCTGTAGCATTTACATTGGCCAGACAAAACCATCTCAGCATAAGAGCTAAACCAGATCAATGATAACTTACAAGTCCCAAGTCCATCAGTGAGTTAGGAGAGATGTGTAGCCCAAGCATTTGAAGTCTTTCCCAGCATCAGTGAATGAGAACAATTCACCCCAAAAGGCACATAGGCAGCTAAATCAGGTGCTATAGCATGTTTTGAGCTTGGTCAGGCATGAAAGATGCCAAGAAGATGCCATGATCATCCCCTGCATTATGGGCCATTAGCAGTCATTTTGACTTTTTTCCTTCTACTACACTTTGATGACTCCGGAAGAGAAAGGGAAGCTGACAACTGTGCAACTCTGCCTCACTTAAATAAATCTCATAGGAAAGCCAAAACATCACTCCATCATGGCATTGGTCCTCTTCAAAAACCAAAACCAAAGAACAACAGCAATTAAGTACATATTATGCACCAGTTACTACATGACATCCTGAGGATTCAAAAGCCAAATCTCTCAGGTAATTCACAATCTAATGTAAATAAATAAAAATTAAAGTAATTTTCCTCAAACAAAAGTTTGAACATATCGTCCTATTATTTGATAAATTCAACTTTACCTCCAGTATCAAGTACAAATTTTCTGTTTAATATTCAAATCTCCCCACACACACTCCACAACCTAGCTTTTTTCTAACTTTCTATTTTTATATCTGACTCCCCAATGTGTGTTGTTTCAGTGATGCTGATGTCCTAGTGATTCCATAACAAGGTACTCCATATGTAGACTCCTGGTACATTCTCTGACTGCTCTCCCCATTCCTGGAATACTCTTCTTTCTCAATTCAGACTTAACTCTTGGCTTCTTTAAAATACCATCTAAAATTTCTCCTTCTATGAGGAGCTTCCCTCTAACTCTTTTTATTCTGGTGCCTTTCCTCTATTAATTACTGTCTGTTTATTCTGGACATAGCTTGTTTTAACTAATATTTGCATGTTGTTTCCTCTATTAGATTCTAAGTTCCTAGAGGGCAAGGACTGTGTTTTGCCTCTTTTTGATGTCCACAGTACTTAGCACAATACCTGACATATAGTAGGTATTTAATGAATACTTGTTGATTATTGATTGTTGCACAGACAAGCTATATATATATATATAATGAATTGGGGGAAAAATCAGCAGAGGGAAAATGACAGAAATAAAAGGACTTGGAAAGGCTTCTTATAGAAGGTAGTATTTAATCTGAATTTGAAGGTAGCCAAGTTTCCAAGGGATGGAGGTGAAGTGGGAGAGGATTTCACAAATGGGCAATAGCTCGGGAAAATTCTCAGGAGTAAGTATATAAAGTGTCACATTCAAAGATTGACAAGAAGTTAGCTAGTATCACTAGATCAAAGAAAACATAAGCAGGTTTAAAGTATAAGAATGGAAAAGTGAGAGTCAAAACAGGTTATGAAGGGTTTTGAAAGCCAAACAGAATTTTCTATTTGATCCTGAAACTGATAAGAGAGCCACTAGAGTTTATTGAGTAAAGGGGTTGATATGGGTTGACATGAGCTTCAACATCATTTTGACAACTGAATAGAAGATGAACTTAAGCGGGGATAGACTTGTGGCAAGCAGAACAATCAGCATATAAATTTCAAAATTGTGGCAACTGACATATTCACAGAAAATAGATAGCATGAACTTTTCTCTGCAATCATTCTGAGATTTTCTATCTGCAATGATATGATTTACTCAGTAATTCAGCCCAGTTAACAAATATCAAATATTTATCAATTGCTCGCTTTGTATAAGTCACTATGTTCAGACCTTAGTCTACAAAGAAAGTATAAAACAAAAACAAAACATAAGAAAAAATACTCACAAGAAAATTGTGAGAAAAATTAAAACTAATTTTAGAGGCAATAAAAAGGGTTTTTTTTTTGTTGTTTTGTGTGTGTGTGTGTGTGTGTGTGTGTGTGTGTGTGTGTGTGTCTGTGTGTTGGGAGACCTAATGAAAATGAAAAACTTCCCAAAGAAGATGGGATTTTATCTGGGAATAAGGGCAAAAGAAGGAAATGAGGAGGCAGATAAAGGAGGGAGAATATTCCAGGCACCAGAGGACAACCACTCAAAACACAAAGTTTAAAGATAAAGTGCCTTGCACAAAAACAAACAAACAAAAACAACATTAAAGTATATGGGTGGTAAGATAAAATGTAGAACAATTAGTAAGTTTGGAAAGAGACATGAAATAGAGGGATTTTAAAAGTTAAACACTATTTTATATTTGATCTTATAGGTCCACGTTGGCAAACCTCTGGCACATGTGCCAGAGCATGCCAGAGGGGGCTGCTCCCTTCCTCCCTCTCCACATGCACCTGAGGACATTTCTCTTAACAACAAACTTTTGATATATGTTTGTGATGATCAACAGGAGAATTTTTTAAAAGGGAAAGACATAAAATTATGAAGAGTTAAATGAGCAGAACCAAGAAAACAGTATATACAGCAACATAAATAGTATTTGAAGAATGGCTTGTGTATGTGCACCCCCAGAGAAAGGACTGATACATAGAAATAAAGCATGTTTTATATATACTTTTTTTTGGTCAAATGGTGCCTTCATTGGTGTGTGGAGGTGAAGGAGGGAACTGCATGGGTATTTTAACGTAAAAAATAAATATGATTAAATTATGAAAAAAAACAGAGTCCTCTACTTTTAGACAATCCCATATTCTGGCATAGAATGTGAAGGATAGTTCAAATACAGTTTTATTTTTTATCTGTAGCATCCACCACAATGCCTGTCATATAGCAGCTACGTATATGGGATGAACCATGACAAGTCACTTGACTCACTTGACTTCTCAGTGTCCAGGAAATTCTGTAAGACTATAGATGAAAAATTTCTGATCTTCATTCATAAAAGAGATTTAATTTAAAAAGCTTTTATTAAGTGCTATGTGTCTAGAGTTTTTTTTTCCTTCAGAAATCTGAAGTGAGTTTGGCCTTGTCCATATTCCCTCTTATAGAAGCTAAAAATGCCCAACGGACAAAGTGATTTCATGACTTGAACAGAGTTCAAAGAAGACTGAAGAGAGTGATGAATTCTCACTCTCCCCAATTCTACTTCAGCCTTCATAAAGTTCAGTGCATGTATCTCCACCAGTGAAAAGAAAGTCTCATACTAAAAAGTATCTACTACTATATACAAAAAAACCTTTGGGATTGGGTTTATATGTAACATGTGTTGGGTGTCATTAAATAACTATTAATATTTTATTTTGTTATTAAGCCATAAGTCTGCTAGAAACATTTTATTCAATTTAACATTAATCTAATATCTAAGATATTTCTGTCTTAGAGATACCCAAATTGGCAAAGTTTCACCATGCTCTTTCACATGTGTCTAGCCAAGGATAGCTTAGAATAACCTTCATAGCAATCTTGAATAAAGAAAGATTGTGATATATTAAAATATTGTTTTGCCTCTAACATTCAAAATTATAACAAGTAATCTTTTCCTTAGTGAACCATTTCCTTCACTCCTTGGGGTAAACAGAAACTTTCTCCCTCCATTTATAGCAAAAATCTCCTTCTGATTAGTTGTCTGATCCACCCACAGTGGCTGGCCTCTGAACTCCAAAGCTGCTGCTGGAATGGAATGGAAAATTATCTCATCTCACCTTTTGTTGGTTCTAAGGCTCTAGAAATAAATTTGAAGCATTATTATTCATTTTTGGAGTGGAATAGAGGAGAGCTCAGCTGAGTGCTTCCCTAATCTTTCACCTTGGCTCAGACTCCGCACATGCTCTAGGTCTAGAATTTCTTGAATGACCAGCTGTGGGCTGGACATGATGCTCATGAGTATTGGTGGGGACAGTTAAAGTAATCATGATTTCCTTTCTGAGCTACATTCATGGAATTTTGTCTTGAGGTTTCAGATTGGGAGCACACAAAAATAACAAAGAAAATATGGTCATAAAAAAGAATTGGAAAAATAATAAAAGAGGCACAAAAATCCAATGAAAAGAAACTCTTAAAAAGTAGACTTGATCAAATGAAGAGAAAAATTTCAAAAGCTCACTTGAAGGAAATAATTCCTTAAAAATAAGAACTGGCAAATAGAAGCTAGTGACTCCTTGAGACAACAATAAACAATAGAAAAATGAAAAATAAGAAGAAAATGTGAATTATTTTGGAAAAAACAATTTTCCTGGTAAATAGATTGAGGAGAGATGATTTTAGATTTATTTTGGTCACTTATGATAGAGTAGAAAACCTTGTCTGATTTCTGAGACAGAGGAGGGAACTAGCATTTGGAGATCTGGCAACCTGTTTATGGTCCTAGACCTTAAATAACAATCAAAAATAATCTGAAACACTATATTACAAGAAATTATCAAAAGACAAATGCCCTGCCCTGATATCCTCGAAGTGAAAGGTAAAATGAAATTAAAAGAATCTATCCATTATCTCTAGAAGGAGTTTCCAAAATGAAAACTTCTAGAAATATTATAGCCACATTCCAGCACTCCAAGGTCAAGAGGAAGATATTGTGAGCAAATGGAAACAATAGTTCTGATATCCTGGAATCATATTCAAATAATACAATTTGACATTTTCTGCATTGAATAATTGGAAGGCCTTAGAATAGAATCCATGAAATAGAGGACTTTCAAGCTTTCCTGATAAAGAGACTAGGACTGAATAGAAAATTTGACTGTCAGATATGTGAATCAAGAAGAATATAAAAAGGGAAAGGTGAGAAATTACAAGGGAATAAATTCAGTTAAATAATTTAATGAGAAAATAATGACTGTGATTTTTAAGAATGTTATTATTATTTAGGGCAGTTAGAAGTAATATGCATAGAGGAAGGGTATGATGTGAGATGACTGTGAGGGATGCATTTAAAATAAAATTAAGGAATGAGAGAGATGACTTGGGAGAAGGCGGATGGAAAAGCAAAATGGGAGAAATTATGTTGCATAAAAGAAGTGTGAAAGGAAGAGCCTTTACAATGGTAGGGAAGATTGGAGTTAGTGTAGGTGACTTTTGAAAATTAAACTCATGACTATTGTCTCAAAGCAAGAATAATATTTTTCTTCAGGTAGATATAGAAATCTAGCTTACTCTACAGGGAATTAGAAGGGAAAGAGAATAAAGAAGGGATGGGTGCTGATAGAAGAGAGGTCAACTTAAGTGAAGTAGTGGTCACAAACAAAATGAAATTTCGAAGAGTGATAAGGTAAAAACAGAAAAAGGATAAACAGGGAGGAAATAACATGAGGGAAATACACAGTTAATAATCATAACTGTGGATGTAAATGGAATGATGTCACCTATAAAATGGAAGCAGATAGCAGAATAGATTTTTATAAAAAGAATCCAACAACATGTGTATTTACAAGAAATACACATGACAGAGACACAAGGGTTAAAAATAAGGAGGCTGGAGCAAAAACTATTATGCACCAGTTGAGACAAAAAAGTAAAAAAAAAAAAGCAGGGATAGCAATCACAATTTCTGACAAAGTAAAAACAAAATTAGACCTAAATAAAAAAGATAAGCAAGGGGAAAAAACATTTTGGTAAAAAGCAACATAAACAATGAAGTAATACAAGTTCTAAACACATAGGCATAAAATGACCTAGGTTCCAAATTCTCAAAAGAAAAGTTAAAAGAGTTAAGAGTTAATAATAAAAAAGGAGGAAATAAATAGTAATACTATATTAATGACAGACCTTAACTTTCCTTTCTGAGAACTATAAATATTAAACCATAAAATAAATAAGAAAGAAAGAGAAAAATAGCATTTTAGAAAAGTTACATAGAATAGACTTCTAGAAAAAAGTGAAGGGGAAAGGAGAAGGTGCATAGATTTTTCTCAGGAGGACAGGGCACCTTCACAACAAAATGAAGAAAAGCCGAAATATTAAATGTATTTCTTTTCAGATCCTAATACAATAGCAATTTCATTAAATAAAGGGCCATGGAAACACAAATTAAAAATTACTTGGAAACTAATGAATCCTAAGAATGAGTGGGTAAATAATAAATCAAAGAAAAAAATCAATAATTTCATTAAAGGGAATGACAACAATGAAAACACATATCAAAATTTAAGGAACATAACCAAAGCAATATTTAGAGAAAAACTTATTTCACTGAACATTTGCATCAAAAAAAGAGGAGCAGATCAGTGAATTGAGTATACAATTAAAAAAACTAGAAAAAAGTTTTAAAATCCTCAATTAAACATCAAATAAAATTGAATGTAAAATAACCACTGAACTAATAAATAAAATTGATGGGTTTTTAATTAAATAAATAAATCATTGGTAAATTTTATTACAAAAATAAGAAAACCAAATTACCAGTATTAAAAATGGAAATAGTAAATTCATCATCAATGATGTGGAAATTAAAGCAATCATTAGGAGCTTTTCTGTCCAATTACATGCCAATAAATATGACAAATTAAGGGAAATAGATTAATATTACTAAATATAATTTGCTTAGGTTAGCAGAAAAATAATAGAATACTTAAATAACCCCATCTTAGAAAAAAATTGAATAAACATATCCTTTTAAAACACTAATATGGTGCTGATAACAGGAAAACCAAAATCAAAGTATTCCATAGACCAATTTCCCTAATGAATATTGATGTGAAAAATGTTAATAAAATACTAGTAAAGAGATTACAGCAATTTATCACAAAGACAAAAATACTATGAACAGGTAGGATCTATACCAGGAATATAAGGCTATTTCAATATTAGGAAAATAAGTAGTATCATTTATCATATCAATAACAACACCAACAAAAACCTTATGATCATATCCAAAGATGCAGAAAAGTTTTTGATAAAATGCAACACATTCCTATTTAAAAAATACTGGAAAATATGGGAATAAGTGGATATTTCCTTAACATGAGAAATAGAATCTATGTAAAACATCATTAATAGAGATAAGCTAAAAGACTTCCCAATGAGATCAGGAGTGAAGCAAAGATTGCCATTACCACCACTATTATTCAATATTGTAGTAGATTTTCTAGTTATAACCATAAGAGAAGAAAAAATATTGGAAGGAATTGGAATAGGCAATAAGTCAATAAAACTATTGGTCTTTGCATATTATAAGATAGTGTATGTACAGAATCCTAGAGAATCAACTAAAAAACTAGTTGAAATAAATAACTTCAGCAAAGTTTCAATACATAAAATAAACCCACAATGTTCTACAGCAAAATTGTTACACTGATCAACTATGACTATCTCAGCTATTCCCATATGATGATCCAAAACAATTCTGAAGGACTTATGAATTTGTAAAAATTCATATGAAATGATGTAAAGTGAAGAGAGCAAAACCAGAAGAACATGGTACACAGTAACAGCAAGAAAGTGTGATGACCAACTCTGAGTACTTTAACTGTTATCAGCCCTGAATTCTAAGGACAGCAGGACAACCTCAAAGCTATCAACACCATAGAAGGAATCGATAGTGTCTGAATGCAGATTGAAGCATATCATTCTTCATTTATTTCCTTCATGATTTTTTTCATGTAAGTAATGTATCTTCTTTCACATTCATGATGAACATGAAAATGTGTATTGTATAAGTCATGTACATCTATCTCATTACTTGCCATCTTGAGAAGGTAGGAGAGAACATGGATCACAAAATGTCAGAAAATGACTATTAAAAATTATATTAACATGTAAAAATAAAGAAAATTTTAAAAAATAAAAAATAATGTGGACCTCTCCAAAACCTACCTGGAGCTTATTCAATAGGCTTCTTTAATAAAGATAGAAGTGGTTTTTCTAATTGTATCAATTATTGACTTTTTTTTCTAAGCCTTTATATTTATCTCATCCTGAAACTATAACTTTTACATTTTCATAGAGTATTCAGTTTTATCTTTCTTACCTCATCTAGGCAATAAATGTTCTTAGTTGCTAGTCTAGTCAAATATCACAGTTGTAAATCAAATAACTAAAGTCTCAGAATAGTGAAAGAGTGGGAAGCAATAGGTTGTTGAAGAAAGAGACATTTAAAAATATCTAGCATAGCATTTACAACCATCTTTTCTTTCCCAATTTACAACCTGTAATAAGATGTTGACATGGTCTCATTCTCACTCAAACTTTCAGGACTAGGAACCTCAACTACAGCTGTTACTTCACCTAACATTCTTACATCCATATAAGGAATAAAAGATGGCATCTCTTAACTCTAGGAATTTTTGTTTAGCTGGACCCCTTGCCTACAGCCCTCTTCACCCATTACTGGCTCTGCTTCTGACCTCCCTCTTTTAAGTTCCCTCTAAAATCACACGTTCTACAAAAAGCCTTCTCCAAAACCTCTTCATTCTAGTACCTTTGCTTTATAATTATCTCCTGTTTATCCTAACTAGGACTTCTTTGGTATATATTTGTTTTCATGTTATATATTGTATTCTCCATCAGCACGTTATCTCCTTGAAGGCAAAGACTGTTTTTTCCCTCTTTTTGCAAATGTAACAGTATAGTGCCTGGCACATAGTAGGTATTAATAAATATTTATTGTCTGATTGGTTATCAGTGACAGTAATTCGTACGTCAGTACATTACCAATATTTTATAAAACAGGATTCACATTTATTAAATACTGACTTGAATATATTTGTAACCACTAAACTAGAAAGTGGCAAATAAAGACATTAACAGTAAATGCAACTAGCTGCCCCAGTGTAACAATACATTACATATTCCCAGCTGAATCTTTTGCTGTTTCCTAAAAAACATTCATCAGGATTTAATGTGCAGTCCTTGTCCTGGAGAGGGTAGACACACAGTCCCTTTTCTCTAGAATGACACAATCTCTGATTCTCTGATTAGGGGAGAGATTATTAGCAAAGTCATTCTGTCCTTTTGCCTCAAAGTAAGACCAAAAGTTCATTTATAGTGAAAAACGAAGATGCAATATTGATGATCTTAGCTCTTAGGAGCTTTTTTTGTGGTTAGCAATAATTTGGTTTGAAAAGTCTTTCAATAGTTTCTCCTCTGACTACTTTGTAGTCTATCTTACCAATATGGTAAGCTTTAACTCATTCTAAATATGTGAGCACTCCAAAAGACATGCTTATCATAATACCATTTAATAATTTCACTAAAATTAATTTGTATGATATCAAAAATTATAACTTTGATATAGGCTTCTCTCTTAGTATTTTTATTAGTAATTACATACTACTTTAAAATATAAAAATCACTTTATATTTATCATTTCAGTTGATCCTCCAAATCCCCCCTTAAATTAGATGCTAATATTATTCACATTTCAAAAATTTAAGTGTTAAATGAATTCATGTTAGTTCATAAATTAATTCATAATTCATATAATAATATTATTATTAAAATATATTATTAAATATAAACATAAATAATAAATAAAATAGCTGTTAAGTTCTTATAGTAGAGTTTGAATTCAGGTTTTCCTGATTCCAAGGCAAACATTCCACCCAATTTGACATCTTTTTTGGTCTTAATCTAATTTCTTAGTATTTAGTGTCTGGTGGATGAAACCACTATAATAATATTGTTGAGCTTATATAGAAAAATGTCAACGAACCTTTTGTACATCAATGTCAATGAATGTTTATTCACTCCTTTGCACCAATGCATCATGCCAAACACCAGAGAAAGGTAAGAAAGAACTGATCTGCAGTTGAGAATGAAAGAAGTCTTTGGGGTCAAAAAGGACAGACAGATTTTAACTCTAGAGTGTAGTGTGTCTCATAGGCAAGGATTGAGCCTACATTTTTGGGGCTTCAAGGCTGCTTCCTTACACTAGATCAAAATGTCAGTAATAAAGTCTTCATTATCCCTCAGGTGATCTTCACAATTCACTTATTTGTGATTATAATATTCCATGGTTTGCAAGTTGAAATGATATTAAGGGAATATCAATATTAATATGCCAAGTAAATAGTTATAAAATTATGTATAATTTATAAATGTTCATGTATATAAACACATAGTTAATTGTTTATCCAAACTTCATCTACATTCATGTATACATATGTGTAAATGCATGCATATCTATCAGACAACTGTACTAAGAAGACAAATGGGGCTGGAATTGAATAGAGGAAATTGATCTGTCTGAGTGACCTTTGGAAAATTGTTAAGTTCTTTCAATGATTCCTGTTCTTCCACCTGAAACACAAACATGTCCTTTTAATACTAACAATTTTGGTATTACTGGAGGACTGTACATCATAGACTGTATCTGTGTTCAAATAGAAGATCATCAAAAGACAATTAAAAGCTAAATGATAGGGGTGAACAGACTGAGCCACGTTTTAAAAAAGGAATTATAATAAAGCAGCATAAAGGATGGCAAAAAAAAACATGACTGAAAAAGATGAATTGCACATATGGCAAACATGAGGCATAAATGATGGACAAGCAACCTGTATGTATGCTGTATCTTCATCACAGAAAAGAATATCTATTTCATTCTAGATTCTAGCCAAACTTCTCCTTAATCATACTATGAAATTTTCAGTCTCTGTACCCACTGATATTATTCACTATGTCTAGAATGTCTTCTTTCACTCTCTTTTTTTACTAGAATCCTTACAAGTAATTTAAACTTGAAAAGGTTCCTCTTCCTTCATGAAACCTTCCTAAATTTAAATTTAAAATGAAATTAAAATTTTAAAAATTAAACCAATTCACATTTTGTTTTCATCTCTCCTAGGCAGAGACTATAACATTTTGTGTTACAGTTGCAGGAGTTTATATCTTTCCTCTCCAAAAGACTAAAAGTTCTAGTCTAGGCAGGGACTCATCGAAATCCTCCTTCTCCCATCAAAACTAATATAGTGACTTCTATGCAGCAGACACCTGAAAATGCAGGAAGGGCAGCTTTTAGCACCACCACTTATAATTTTTCATTTGATTATCTAATAGTTTGCTTACTTATGAATGTTAAAAGACCTAAATTAACCAGGAAATAACTCAGAGAAATGATTGATAATAAAGTTTTATCTAAACATTGTTACATCTTCTGAGAAAAAATATGAATGCATACATATATACATACCCATATATATACATATATATTCACATATTTTTCTCTTCTGCTTTCTGGCCCCTTTACCCATCCTTTTATTCCGATGTCTAAAATTAATCAACAGCAAGAGTAGCTGCAAACCTTTTTAAATCAGCTTACTGACATTTTCCAAAGAAAGCATTTCCACCTCTTCTTCCTATCAACTACAAAAGAGATGCCAGATGGACAGAATTAAATAGGCATAGCAAGAGAGCCCTAAAGGGGAGAGTGAGAGATTTAGGATGATTTGGTTAAAATGCTGCTGCCTTTTTGCTTTGCTTTCTGAAGGAGACTGTATTATCACCTACCTGGTGCCAGTTGCTAATACCCAGCATATTACTGGAGGCTAGTGGTTCGGGGGAGTGGCCAGAGCAATTTAGAAGCAATAATCCTAGGAGCCTAACAGTGAACAGGTATCACAAATTGGCAGTTTGCCCAGAAGTTTACAGGGGATAGTCATAAAGTTCAACTCAAAATCCAGAAAGGGAGGACATGAAGAGAACTGTTCTTATCACCTGAAGTTCAGTGCTGTTTGTCTTCTTGCCTGAGGTAAACAATCTTCATGTGTTCTATAAATGCAAGTTACTTTCTATGCCAGGAAAGGGTCTAAAAGAGCTAGAGAAATCCCTTTGTAATCTCTGACTTATTAGAGAGGTAAAAACTTTAGCTAAAATGGAAGAAATAACTGATGAATGAGGAAAAAAAAACTTCCAAAGAAACACATTATCACAATATGGAATGAGGCAGCTTAAAATCCTGGAGGAAAATCATTTTGAATCATGAGAACTGAGTTCAAAACCTGTCCTTGCTACAGTTCGCATGTGTGGCTATGAATAAAACATATTATTTCTCTAATATTCAGTTTCCTCCTCTGTAAAATAAGAAGGTGAATGATCATGGAGATCTCCTCAAGCTCATAATTCACAATACTCTATTCTAATATTTGGGAAAAGATAAAAGGCAAAGAAGGACTGATTTGATTAAAGAAATGTACTACTGGATACTGTGGGGGAAAGGCCTTAAATTTGAGATAATGAATATAAAGTTAATTGAAAAATTTTAAATATTACAGAAATGTGTTGTTATCAACATCTCTTCTGCCTCATTATCATTATCATTTTTCTCATATTATATTTGGTGAAATTTAACTAGAAATGGTCTTTGGCCAAGACACTATCCTATTATTGTCCTTTTACATTTATTTATTAATATTACTACATTATGTAATATATTTTTACAGAGGTGAATGAAATGATTATTTTTTGAAGTTGAAGAAATTTATTGAGCTGCAAGCTCATCTTCTATAGCTTGCAGAAAAGCATCATTGGGTCCATTTTAGTAATAAACAAGGTGAGAAAAACACAAATTTCATTCTGTTCCCAAATGGCTTTGATTTCTACCATATGTATTTTACATTATGAAAACTTGTCATCACATGTAATTTAGAGATTATGGTTCTTGGCATGATGGCATCTATCAAAATCATTGTTCTTAAGTTTGCATAATTAATTGTTATGTCTAGGCAATTATGGGAAATAGTTTTGTCTATGAAAATGATTCAGTTATAGTAGTTTGTTGAATTCCCAAGGATGTTTTGGAGTTTTATGTCTAAAATACGGGAATCTGCCATTCATTCTTTTATGAAGATTATATCTTTATATGTATGGTTTTGGTGCTAATTTTTTTCCAATTTATAGTGGAATATATTGTATGTTTTCTACAATTTTCCTGCAAAATCTATGGAGATCAAAAAATCCAGGATCATTAAGTATGACCATTATGTAATTTCTTGGAGCAATGACCCAATCTTTGATTATGATCATAAATTCTTTCAATTTGTAAATAAATCCATGCTTTAGTCACTTCTACTTATTATTACTCTAGTTGTTCATCTCATTCATTCCTTTTATCTTTTTCAGTTGAGTTTAAATCAGAGGATTAAGTCTGAAAAAAAGACTACTACATTTGACTTTTAAGATATTGTTGGCAATGTTGGTGAGAATTGTTTCATTCATGTAAAGATAAGGGAATTCAAATTAGAAAGGATTAAAAGGGAAGAGAAAGCAGAGGGAGTGGAGGCAACCAAAAAGTAGAAAGAAAGAAAGAAAGAAAGAAAGAAAGAAAGAAAGAAAGAAAGAAAGAAAGAAAGAAAGAAAGAAAGAGAGAAATATCATTGTCCCAGGAGTTTTCCTGGATATGAGGATGAAAACTTGAGAGAATAAGTAAGGGGGAAAAAAGTTGGTGTTGGTTTATTTTTTGTATAGAAGACATTAGGATATATTTGAAGTCAGTACTGAAGGAACCTACAGTTTAAAGAGAATAAAGATTAGAAAGAATGGGATAGGATGGGATGGAATAGATAGAAAAGAATCAGACCTATTATATGTATGTGCTGTGGGTGATTTTGAGGGGTTTATATAAAGAAATATGAAAAAGGAAGTTCATGACAAATGACTATATGATAGGCAAAATTGTCAGAAGAAGTAGAGGGAGAAGCAGATCTATGATAAGATTGAGGAGGAAAAAAAGTGTGCAATATCTTTGGAAGTAATTGAGAAATGGACTAAAGTAGGGAAATATGAAAAAAATCTCCTTGAAGTTAAATGACATAAATTCTCAGTATACCCAACAAATTATATTGTTTTTTACTTTGTTTTGATGTTTTACCTTCTCCAGCTTCATTCAGAGAAAGGTAGGAGTAATTTAGGGCTAGGGTTTATCAAGGAAAAGGCAGCAACAGACAAGGATGTTAAGGGTTTGAGAATAGACAATGGCGATACAATTGATTAACTACACATTTGAGATTAGGAATGAAAGAAGATAAAATGGGAGCTGGGTAATGAGGTAAGGCAGAACTCAGGTATAAGGAATTTAGAGGTTGTAAAACCAGGTTTAGGAAGGTATAAATATAGGAAGAGTTGGGAAGTTAGGGGATTTTGGTCTTAAAGAGGCATGTCAGAGTTTTTGGTCAAGGAATTAGAAAACATATTGATAGTGGAAAGAATTAAGGTTTGACTATCCCTTTGCTTGGCAAAGGATGAACATGGGACTAAATCTTGGGATGTGAGGAGGCTGAGGAGCCAGGAGGTTAAGGTGTTTGTTGGAGAAGCAAAGAAATCATCTAGTATGGGGTATGAATTTTACAAGGAGAATTTCAAATTAAGAAAGTTTGCTAAGAACAAAAAGAGAGTCCAGAAATGGATGTGGGGTAAAGGAGTATTTTAGCTTTTCCTCCAGGACCAGTTTCACATTCTGTGATTCTGAGAATCAAGTTTTTGATCTTGAAAGAAAGATAACAATTGTTTTTATTATACCCAAAGAAGACATGAGTAGAAGTTCCCAAGAGGTAGATTATGGCCTGATAAAAAAACTGTGTGAGGGGAGACTTTCTAACAATTAGAGCTATTCCAATATGAAATAGAATACTTCAGATGTAAGTGAACAATTGAGCCATGCCACCCCCTTCTCCAAATCTTTAAATAGGCTAGATGATCTCTTATTGAGGTTATAATAGAAACATAGATATACAGTTAGGCAGAACTTTTACTGATCTCTGAAGTTCCTTTCAATTCTCAGAATTTGATGAATCTATAAAGAAAATTCAACTTAGTATTCAGGTTTATCTTTTTAGAAGCATATATGTTGCATTTTTAATGTGAATTTATATCATGGTCCAAAGAGGCTACAAGGAGGAAACATAATGAAAAGAAAAGCATATCATGGTGAAAAAGAAACACTCAAGGAATATACTGTGAGCTCTCTTTAGAGGAAAGATAGTACAGACAAGTGAGAATCAAGCAACAAAATCAATTAGCCATTATACTGCAAATGATTCAGTTAGCAGATTTCATGAAACTTATTTATATAGCCTTGAGTATATACAAAATTCTCTTTAACTTGCAGTAGCATTTACACTGTTAGATAGAGATAAAAAACCCCAGTACATTAACAGTTACTAGTTTTCACCATGTATACAGATTTCCAAAGAACTCTCTTCAAGTCTAGTCATTTTTGTTTTCCTTAGATAAAATATATGCATACCTTGTGGGTAATTGAAGTGAGTAGCACACTCTTCTAATTTATACTATTTCATCTGCTATATAAAATTATGGTGGTTTTACTGAATGACCTGAGAGAGAATTTAGCTATAAAAATGTCAACGAGGATCATTTAGATAGAGATATCATTATTAAAAGTTACATTGAATTAATTAATGCTTTGGTAAAACGATATAACCATTCATCAAATTTTAGCATATTTATCAGATGAAGTATTTTTCTTTTATTTATTTGTTAGGAAAAAAAGAGGCCTAGCTGAAGGGAATTGTTGAAAATATATATCTTAATACATGATTTACTACTGCAGTTACTTTACAACCACATATATTGGCAAAATTATAGGAATCAGTTTTCAGAAGCTCCACTTTGATGGGGAGGGATTGGAGCTAGTAACAAAAAAAATACTTTTAGGAGCATAATATATAAAAAGAATTAGAACAACGGGATGTTATTTTCATGGCCTAGATTTTGGTTGAGGTAATGGTTTGAGAGATTGGTAGATTCTAGGATATAACCACTTCTTTTGCATAGCAGAAGTGAAGTAAGTCATAAGATATGATGAGATGTAAGTAGAAATCATAAAATTTCAAATACATGGGTATGAATTCTGGACTAAATTTCATAGGCAACATGAAGTAATAATTGAAACCTTACTTAATATCAAGTAATATCCTGGCAGCGCACAGAGTGATTTAGAATTAAGGAGGAGAGAAAAGTTAGGAAATTATTATAGTACTAAAGAGATTAAATATATAAACTAGAGTATTAGCATTGGGAAAAGAAAGATATTCATAGCTGTGGTAGCTATATGAAGAAAGAAACAACAAGGCATGGTGGCTATAAAGATGAGTTATGTATGACAAAAGTCCTAAATATGCATATTGTACAAATATGGTAATCAAGAAGACAGCAATTCAGGGAAAGTAGTCTGATTTTAGATATGAATTTTTGTTTACATAAAAAATATATTCCTTGAATGTTTCTTTTTCACCATGATATGCTTTTTCTTTTCATTATTTTTCCTCCTTGTAGCCTCTTTGGAGCATGATATAAATTCACATTAAAAATGCAACATATACTCTTCTAAAAAGATAAACTTAAATGCTAAGTTGAATTTTCTTCATAGATTCCTCAAATTCTGAATATTTGTTTATGTAAAAATATACACATATTTATACATGTATGTACTTGTATATGCATTGCTGTGTGTGTATAATCTGACATAATTTTGAATAATATATATAGATGGACAACATGAAAAGCAGATAGGATATATTAAAAAGAGGAACTCATATATCTCTCTTTTGTGAAATTGGATGTGACATTTAGTTCTTGTAACAATGAATTGCCCACAAAGGTTAAATTTAATTTAATTTCAAAAACATTTATTTAGTGTTTTCAACTTATAAAGACACTTGAATCTATTGTCTTGTTTTCCACTAGTCAAGAAAGTAAATACATTTACAAACTGAGTTAATTATGGTAACCAAGATTTTATTTATTTTTAATATGGCTTCAATCTTTTCACAGATGCAAGAATAAACCAATGGAATATTTAAATGGCTTGAGGGAAATATTTAAGATGAAAGTAGAAGTAAAGATTAGAGAGAACTGTATTTTGGATAATTAAACTTTTGAATGAACCTTCTAAAATACAAGAATTGTTTCTCTCCTTAAGGAAAAATTTAAATAATCTTTTGGCTGCCTTTAAAGTGATAAATCAGAGGAGCGAATTTTCTGAAGATTACTTTGTTGTTAATTTAATTTTTAAATGGTTGTGTTTATTTCTGTTTTAAACAAAGGTTGATAAGCAATTAGTCTTAAATAAATGTTGAGAATTACATTAATTACTTTTTCTGTTTTGAAAACAGAAACAAGATGCTCATTTTCCATGAAATCATCATTAAAAAACTTTAAAAACTTTTCTATTTAAAACACAGAAGTTTTACTTTCTAATATTCAAAAATTAGTTTCTCTAAAAATGTAAGAGAGTGAAGCTTATATTTGTCATTTATGTCTCACAAGGTTATTTTTTGAGTTATGTAGCCTAAAATGTTACAGGTATTTAAAATCTCCATATTTGTTCTCTAAAAATAGGGCACACTATAATACTGTTATTATCCGAAGTTTTGGAAGGTTACCTAAGTCTAGCTTCAGAGCCATTTATGATTCATCCATCAATAATTACCATACTGAATTATTTATTCTAAAATGTCATAGTATCTCTGTATTTATAAAGCATTGACACTTCATGAATATTGAATTGTCTTACCACTCTGACATTCATACACATTTTCAATAAGTAAAATGTAAAATTTGGCAAAGTAGGTAGCATCCATCTTTTTTAAAAGAATATTTTGATTAAGGAAAATAAAGACTGGTGAGTCATATGCTATAATGGCTTAGGCATTTTGAAAAATCTTTATAATTTCTTTGCAGTTAACAATGTTACAATTTGGTAGATTAGCCAGTGCATTGTTGTTACAACTCCTCATATTTACTCATCACCTGAAATGTTAGCCAATATATTGACAAGAAAGAAAAATATGTAAATAAGACATTTGAAGGCTTTAAAAGTTATTTTTATGAAGTTAACCTGACTTTTTAGAATTATGATTGACAATATATAAGTATCTTCTGTAATCAATTTTATAACCATTGATCCCATCCACAAAATGAGATCATCAATTTCTATATCACTTATAATTTTCAAAATTATTGATATCTTCTTTTTATATGACATTTTCTTGAATATTTCCCCTCCTGCTCCTATTTAAAATTCATCCTTTGTAACAAAGCAAAAAAAAGAAGAAATAAAGTTAACTAAAACTAACCAACAAATGAGCTGAATCTAAGAGGATACACAGTGTTCTATACCTATACTCCTGATCTTTTTAAGAAGAGAGAGCTGTGTTTTCTTCTTCAGGTAATTATAATCATTCATGTTTAATTTTTATAGTAATTATGTATTTCTTATTCTTATTTTCACTTTGAATCAATTCATGAATCTTTCTTTGCTTCTTTGTATTCATCATATTTGTTCATCTTGAGGGAATCTTCAGTTAGATTCATGCACCACAATTTGATTTGTTATTTTTCAATGAAATCTACTTATCTAATAAAAAAAAGTATGCTAGCTCAGGAGATTTGATTTAAAGTATTAAGTGAAATAGAAAAAATACATATGCTCAAAACAGTGTTAAGTATTTACTGTCCAAATCTCCAGGGGCTTAATTAAAACATAAATTAGCAATATATTTTGCAAAGGTGACAAGCAAAGCACACTATTTGAGCACCTCCTCTAACTCTTTCTTTTTTCTTCATTAGCATATTTTTATTTTTCAATGTAGTATTTTAATTTTTCAATTCCCTTACATGAATATGACTTCATGAATACCATGTTATTCCTAACCTAGTAAGCCACATCACATAACATGATATATGATATAACATAGTTATATAACATAAAAACAGAACATAATATAAACATTTGCAATTATATTTCAGTTAAAAGTTTATGAAGTGCTTTCTACACAGAAATCTTGAGAGATAGTACAACTATAATAGTCTTCTTTTTAATTATAAGGAAATCAAGGATTCACTGGTGTTATATTCTTAGTAAGTCTTTAAGTCAGGACTTGAACCTTCATCTTTATCCATGTCAAATACAATACTATGTCAAATAATACAGAAGCTGAAATTAGAAGATCTTTCTATAAATCACAATAATTTCATGACTCTTCCTGACCACATTTGAGGCTTTCTTAGCAAACATACTGGAGTATACCTTTTTGGGTTTTTTTCCCTTTTTTTTTTTTGTCCAGCTCATTGTGCAGATGAGGTACCAAAGTAAACAGTGTAAACTGATTTGCTCTGGGTCACACAGCCAGTAAGTGTCTGAGTCCAGATTTGAATTCAGGAAGGTGAATCTCTTTGATACTCAGACCCAGCTGTCCCATAGATGTGTTTATAAAGAGACACATTTAGAAATCAAATATTTAGATGAAATGGAAACTTAAAAAGAGTTATTTAGGTGTAGGAGAATGACCATGTGAATCAAATTAAAAGCAAAGAAAAAATAGTAATAAAGAGTTGGAAAAATATTTATTTTTGTCTAAGAGGACAGTGGTTTCTGATCCCAGTCAGTTATGAGTAAAAAAAAATCATTTGGGTGAGGAAAGCAATTGAGTACAATATGGTGGGTATCATACCAAGCAGATGCTCTGAACATACTTTGATCTTCTCAGATATCTCATGACATAGAAGTTATGGGATGAAATGACCAATTGAGGGAATCCACTATCTTCTTCCATTTGTGATGACTGGCAACTGGTGATAATTTTTCTCAGGGGATAATAATTAAGGGTCAAATAAGACCTGAAACCTGTTTTGGAACAGAACACAAGCTAAGATGTTATTTTACATGACTCTTACCTTGGCTATAAAACATGTTACAAATGAACAAAACCATTCTTACTTAGCTCAAGAGTCATGCAAAATCAGACACTGGGTAGATTTGATGCTAGGACCATAGTTTGCTTTCCCCTCTATTAATTTTCTTAACAAATCACTTGAGGAACCAGGAGAAAATGGCTTATTAGTGTTCAAATAGTCATATGTGAGAGAAGGCCCTTGAAACTTGCCTTTTAGGGGGAAAAAAAAAGGCTGGCCTTCTATATACGATATCATGTACATATTAACAAATACTTCTTAGTTTGGAATATGATATGGATGGGTACTTTTATCCCAATAAGATACCAATAGTTTCTTCTTTGGTTGTGTATAGTTTTTTGTTTTGTTTTTTATCAAGAGTTCCTAAGGATTGTGTCAGAATATTGTTTTGCTGAAAATAGTTTAGTCCTTCACAGATGATCATCATATAATAATCATGTTATTATCTATAGATTCTCCTGGTTCTGTTTATGTCAATATACATCAGTTCATATGTCTTTCCCAGTTTTTCTGAACTCATCCTGTTTATCATTTCTTATGGCACAATAGTTTTCCATTACAACTAAATAAGGCCACTTGTTCATCCATTTCCCAATTGATGGACATTCCTTATTTTCCAGTTCTCTGCCATCATAAAAAAAAAAGCTGCTATAAATATATTTGAATAGGGAGATTCTTTTCCCCTAACTTTAATCACTTTGGGGAACAGACCTAATAGTGGATTTGGTGGGTCAAAGTTTATGCACAATTTTATGGCCTTTATCTCTCTCCAGAATGGTTGTATTAGTTCAGTTCCACCAACAATGTATTATTATCCCAATTTAACCCATTTCCTCTCCCAACATTTATCATTTTCCTTTTTGTCATATTAGACTTTCTAATAGGTATGAGGTGGTCTCAGAGTGATTTTAATTCACATTTTTGTAATCAATAATAATTTAGAGCATCTCCTTATATGGCTATAGATAGTTTTAATTTCTTTATCAGAGAATTGCCTGTTCAGATCCTTTGATGGCCTAATGATTGGGGGAATGATTCATATTCTTTAAGTTTGACTCAGTTCCCTATGTATTTAATAAGTGAGGTCTTTATCAAAGTGACACTTGCTATAATGTTTTTTCCCAATTTGTTGTTTCCATCTAATCTTGATTTCACTGGTTTTGTTTGTATGAAATTTTTTTAGTTCATTGTAACAAAACTTATCCATTTCATTTTTAATAATGTTCTCTCTGTCTTGTTTAGTCATAAACTCTTGCTAAACAAGATAGAGAGAACATTAAGTATATTTTCCATGTTTGCTAATTTGTTTATGGTATCTCCCTTTATTTTTGGATCAAGTATCCAATTTGACTTTATCATTGTGTATGTTGTACCTATTGTTTTATAGTTATCCTAATATTGTTTTATAGTTATCCTAATAGTTTTTGTCAAATAGTGAGTTCTTCCACCAATAGGATGGATCTTTGGGTTTATTAAATATGAGGTTACTATCATCATTAACGACTCTATGTTGATTTCTCAACCTATTCCATTTTTTCACTATTCTTTTTCTTAGCCAGTATCAGATTGTTTTGATGACTATCATGACTAGGTCTCTTTCTTTACATTTTTTTTGCACAGACTCCTTTGATTTTCTTGATCTTTTGTTCTCCAGATGAATTCTGTTATAATTTTTTGCTAGTTCTAATAGATAATATTTGGGTAGTTTGGTATGACAACAAATTGGTAAATTAACTTAGACAGGATTGTCATTTTTATTATATTGGCTTAGCCTAACCATGAGTAATTTTTTTTTCTATTTAGGTCTGACTTTATTTGTGTGAAAAGTGTTTTGTAATTGGATTCAAAAATATTTTTGGGGGGTAAGTATATTCCTCAGTATTTTATAAAGTATAAAGCTATTTTAAATGGAACTTCCTTTCCTATTTCTTGTCATGGGATTTTAATGGTGATAAATAAAAGTGCTGATGATTTTTGTAGTTTTCTTTTGTATCCTACAAAGTTGCTAAAGTTGTTAATTGTTTTTATTAGATTTTTGACTGATTCTCTGGGATTCTCTACATATACCATTATCTTATCTGCAGAACAATAATTTTCTTTCCTCAGTAGTTTTTCTAATTTTTTTAAAATTTCTTTTTTTTTTCTTACTATAGGTAATGTTTCCAGTATAATATTAAATAGTAGTGGTGATAATGGGCATCCTGTCTTCTAGTTTGTCCCCATTAAAGATCATGCTTGCTGATGGTTTTAAATACAGGTCATTTATCACTTCAAGAAAAGCTCCTTTTATTTTAATGTTTTCTAATATTTTTACAAGGAATAAACTTTCTCTGCATTTATTGAGAAAATCATATGGTTTCTGTTGGGTTTGTTATTGACATGGTCAATTGATAGTTTTTCTAATATTAAACCATCTATGCATTTCTGGTATTAAAACTCCCTGATCATGGTTTATGATCTTTATGATATAATACTGTAATCTTCTTGCTAATATTCTATTTTTACATCAATATTCATATTAGACTGTAGTCTTTCTCTCTTTTAGCTCTCCCTTGTTTAGGTATCAGCACCAATTTTGTCATTAAAAGAATTTGGCAGAATTTCTTCTTCCTCTATTTTTACAAATAGTTTATGTAACACTGGAGTTAATTGTTCAATGTTTGGTGGAATTCACTTGTGAATACATCTGGTCATGGGAATTTTTTCTTTTTCTTTTAATTTAACTTTTTGCCAATTACATGTAAATCTATTTCCAACATTTTTCAGAAAAATACTGTCTCAAATTCTCTCCTTCTGTCCCTCCTTATCCATAGCCCTAGCTTCCCATTGAGATGATAAGAAATTTCATCTAGATTTTATATGTACAATCATGTAATACATTTTCCCATACTAATCCTTTTGTGGAAGGAAATTCAAACAAAAAAAATACCTTAAGAAATAAAGTAAAAAATAATTTGTTTTGTATTGGATTTAGACTCAATAACTTTTTCTGAAATCAGATGTCATTTTGATTATGATTATTTTGAGAGTGTTCTGGATTATTGTACTGCTGAGAATTGTTAAGTTATTCTTCATTGTATGTTATTCTTGTCACTGGATACAATATTCTTTTGATTCTGCTTATTTCATTCTGCTTCAGTCTGTGTACCTCTTTCCAGGATGTTCTGAGCCCTCTTTGCTCCTCATTTCTTACTGCACAATAAAATGGCATTACAATCATATGCTATCATGTAAAAATTTAACACTAGCCTCTACTCCTTTCTTTGATATCCTAAAATTAACTTTGGATTTTAAAAAGGGTGAGTTTTGATATTAAGTTTATAGTTACAAATAATCCCACATTCTGATGGAACTAAAAATTCAGAGAAAGCTTTTATTTATTTGTAAACAACCTATTAAAACAGTGTGTAAAGGAAAGATAATGAAGGAATTTTAAAGATCTCCTGACTCTTGCTGTCCAGAAGGTCTTATCTTTTGCTATGTGTGACTCCTGGTGTCTGGAAGACCCACTTCTTGCCTTACCTGAGGTTGGAGTCCTCCAATCACAGGGACTTCAGAAAGGAATCTCATGAAGAGCATAGATTTGAGTGCAGAGAGGGATTCCCAGGGAATCCAGAGGGAGAAGGTGTGCATAAACTCAGCTCTCAGCACTGGTCTCTCACCTGACCCTTGGAGGAGAGACTTCCTAAGGGAATTGTCAGCCACACGTGGCTAGAGGGATTTTCTTCTTCAAGCTTGTGTTTTATTAGTTAATAAAAAATTACAAATTAAGATGCAGTCTCTAGAGAATTTTAGTCTTAATGACTTACTCAGCCATTCTCCAACTTTCAAATTCTTGACCTCCACCAAAAAAAAAAAAAAAAAAGCTGCTTTAAATATTGTTGTACTCATAGATCCTTCTTATTTTTGGCTTTTGTCTATTTGGTAGACCAAACTAGCAAAGGTATGTACCAGAATGACTGAATAAGTTCACAACTCCCTCAACAATGCATTAGTAACTTCATTTTCCCACATGCCCTACAAGATTTGTTATTTTCCTTTTCTGTCCATCTGAAAGGTGTGGGTTGGTCTTATACCTCAAATCACGACTTTCGGATAATCCAATAATTCTTAGATTATATCTCTGCGATTGATTTTCTAAGTCAATTGTTTTTCTAATAGAAACTTCACTTCTTCCATTTTTTCATTCCTTTGAGCTTGATTGATTGTCTAATAGATTCGTTAGCTTCCATTTGTTCAAAAAAAATTTTTAAGCATGATTTTTCTCTATAACTTCTTTATCTCTTTATCCATTTGGACATTTCTATTTTGTAAAGAGTTATTTTTCTCAATTAATTGTTTTACCTCTTTTTCACATGTCTAATTCTGCCTTTTAAAGTTCTATGCACGACTACCTTCAGATCTGACTGGAAATCTATCTGCTTTATGTTTTCCCAAAGTGGTATGATGAAAGGAGAGGCATGTTTAATACTCTCTCTGTCTGTGCTCTAGTCTGTGAGTAACCCCAAGCACCCTTTGGTTCCTTGGAACTCTAGCCAGGATTCCGTATTCCACTGTGGCAGGGAGAACTGGTGTATGCTAGTACTCTACCCAGGACTGTGACCTGTATCTATATTTGGGCAATTGAACAAGAAATTTGCACCCAGAGCCAGCAAAGGGAACCCTGTATTCTCCTTCTTAGCAGCTGTCCCACCCAACACCCTCTTTACCCTTTATTTTTGAGAGTTCTAGAAGTCTTTACTTCTCATTCACCTGCTGAAGTAAGACCTTCCTTGGTGTGCTTTGCACACCACTTCCACCTTGGTGCACAATATCTTTCATGTTGACCATATAAATTATTTAGGAATGAAAAATTACTTCACCCTCTCTTTTGTGGGTTATGCTGCTCCAAAATGTAATCTCAGCATTATATCATAGACTTTTGGAGTGTGAGACATTAGATATGTCTCCACCATCTTGGCTCTTCCTCCCTGGGGTATGTTTCTTAATGAATTCTTTGTTCAATTTCTCTTTCCATGATGGATTTGTTTAACCCTCTTTCCTCTTTTGTTGATCTAGGCAGGTTATATTTTTGTAAATATTCTTTTTTTTTCACTTAGGTTGTTAGATGTAGTGAAATAGAGTTGGGCAAAATAGGATCCAATAGTTGCTTTAATTTCTACTTCATTTGGTTGTGATTTCATCTTCTTCATTTTTAACCAATGAGTCATCTATTTTATTTATTTTTTAAAAGATTCTTGTCTTATTTATTAGTTTGATGATCTCCTAATTTTTAGTTTTATGTATAACTCCTTTAATTTTCAGAATTTCAAATTTGATGTTTAATTGGAGATTTATAATATGTTCTTTTTCCAATTTTTTTTAGTTTCATGCCTAATTAATTTATTCTTTTATTTCTATTTTAATGATGTAAGCCTTTAGAAATATAAATTCCCACCAAAGTACAGCATTGGCCTCATACTATAAAATTTTTATATATCTCTTCATTATCATTCCTTTTAGTGAAATTATTGATTGTTTTTATAATTTATTTGAACCACTTATTCTATAGAACAAAAGTATTTAGTTTCCAATTCATTTTTAGTCTTCTTTCTGCTGGCCTTTGTTGAGTATAATTTTAATTATCTAAGAAGGAGGCATTTAATGCTTCTGTTTTTCTACAGTTTGTTGTGAGGTTTTTGTGTCTTATTATATGCTTAATTTTTGTGAAGATGACATGGATTCCAATCTATCATATCTAACTTTTCTAAACTTTTGTCACTTTAACTTCTTTCTAATTAGTTTTTGGTTGGATTTAGCTACTTCCAAAAGGGGAAGGTTGAAGTACCACATTATTAAGATTTATTGTCTATTTCCTTCTGTAACTCCTTTAACTTCTTTAGGATTTTGGATGTTATGCCATTTGTGTCATATATGTTTACTATTAATATTATTTCATTGTCTATAATGCCTTTACCAAGATATAATTTTCTTCTGTTAGCTTTTTTGATTTGATCAATTTTTACTTTCCTTTTTTCTGAGATTATGATTGCTACCCATGCCTTTTTTTAACTTTAGCTAAAGCATAATGGATTCTGCTATAACCTATTACATTTACTCTGTCTCCTGCTGCAAATGTGTTTTTTGTAGATAGCATAATGTGACATTTTGTTTTTTTTAATCCATTCTGCTATCCTTTTCCATTTTATATGAGTTCATTAAATTCACATTCACAGTTGTGATGACTAATTGTGTTTTTCCCTATATCTTATTTTCCTCCTGTTTACCCTTCTCTCTCATTCCTTTCAGCTTTTTCCTGTTCATAAATGTCTTGCTCCTTTCTACTGCTTCTTTTAGTTTGCTCTCCTTTTTGTTCTATTCTCCTTTTCTTATCCTTCTTTTCCCTCCTACTTTTCTTTAAAGTAAGATAGCTTTCTATAACTGGCTGGTTGTGGATGTTATTCCCAATTTGATCTAATTCTGAGAGTAAAGTTCAAGTATTGTTCACCACAACCCCTATTTTCTGTTCCATTGTATTGACCCTTAGATGTCTCTTTATATGAGATAATTTACTCCTTTCTATCCTTCCTTTTTTTCATTCTCCTTATATGTTCCTCTTTCCTGTCCCTTCATTTATTTTTTGGATATTATCCCATCCCATAATACCTTTTCCTCTAAGTATACTCTTTCTTACCATACTAATAGTTATGATGTTCTTAAATATATCAAATGTTTTAAGTATTGGGAATACTTTAAGTACTTTATGTGATGCAAGTATTATATATATCTTAAGTAATTTAATTATCACTTTCTCACCTATGGATGTCCTGAAATCAACCTTATCAAAAACCTTAAGTTTTAATTTTTCATTTTACCTTTTTAAACTTCTCTTGAGTGTCAACTTTGGTCATCAAATTTTCTTTTCAGGTCTGTTTTTGTCTGGGGTATGGAGAGGGGGAATTTGGTCAGGAATGTCTGGAATTTCCCTATTTCATTAAATATCTCTTTCTTTTTTTCTTCCCTAGAGGATTATACTTAGTTTCATTGGGTATGTGATTCTTGGTTCTACATCTAGGTCTTTGCTTTTTGGAATATCATATTCCATGCCTTCTGTTCCTTTAAGGTAGAAACTGCCACGTCTTGTGTAATCCTCATTATGGTGCCACAATATTCAAATAGTTTCCTGGTGGCTGCATATAGTACTTTTTTCTTGGTCTTTGAGGGTTTTTTTTTAATTTTTCTGGGATATTTAATAGGGTCTCTTTCAGATGGTGATTGCTGGATTCTTTAAATTTCTATTTTGCCCTCTTATGGAGGGTATCAGGGCAGTTTTTCCTGATGATTTCTTGTAAAGGGATATCTGGCCTATTTTTTTAATCATTACTTTTAGGTATTTTGATGATTCTTAGATTATCTCTCTGGATCTATTTTACAGATTTTTTTCCTTTTAAGTATTTCAGATTTTGTTCTAATTTTTTTCTTCTTTTGATTTTGAATTATTGTTTTCTGGTGTCTTATGGAGACAGTAATTTCCATTTACTGAATTCTATTTTTCATAGTCTTTCTTCATTAAGCTTTTGTGTTTCCTTTGTTTTATTCTTTCTAGTCTTTAGGGGTTGTTTTCTTTAAAGTTTTTTTGTTGTTTTTTGGGGGGGGGGGTTTAGGCCTATATTTCTATTTGGTCCATTCTAGTTTCCAAATTGATGAATCTTTCTTTAATTAATTAATTTTTAAACTTCTTTTCAAGTTCTTCCAAGAAGTATTTTGAGACCTGGCATCCTTTCTTACTCTCCTCAGGGGTTTCATATATTTCTTTTTTGTTAATATTATCCTCTTTTGAGTTTATATTTTGATCTTCCTTGTTACTAAATTCATTTTCTAAGGTTAGGTTTTTTCTTTGTCCTTTGGTCCTTTTTTAAAGTATTTTTTTCACATCATTACTTTATGTTTTCCTTGAGGTTCTGCTCTGCTCCTGAGGTAGAGGGAATGCTCTTCCAAATTTGCCATGTAGATTTCTCTGGTACTTAGGACAGGTATGGCTGTCGTTGGGTTCTTCAGTATTCACTTCTAGGAGTTGGACTATCTGGTTTCTTACAGTTAGGTATGTAGCAGATTTTTCCAGCTGGATTCCACTCCTCTTGCTTTGGGTTTTCCTGTTGCTCTTGTGTTGGACTGTTCCTCCCTCTGGAGATTTGTTGCCTAAAGTAATTTGGAAGCAAGTAGGGCCAAAGCAAACCTACATCCCATTCTGTCCTTTTGTTGTCTCAGGCCACGTGGATGTGGGTAGGTCTAGAATTGTGCAGCCTGACCAGTCTGCTATCTTGGCAGAGAGTAGGACTGCTCCCCTACCGGTTGCCTTGTGGCCTCAAGCCATGTGGAAGTGTTCAGGACCACTGTGCAGTTTACAAACTCCCCTAATACAGCACTCACTGGACTTTTCTACGCTATTAACTCAGTTAGACTCGTCACTCCTGCTTTTCTTTTATTTTGGTGGCACTTTATTTTCTATTTTTGATCTGTAGGTGTACTGATAACCCCTTACTTCACCATCTTAGTTCCCAGTATATCAAGTTCATTGATGCTCACACAAATCGTCTTTGACTTATTTTTCATATAATTTTTTTCTGATATCAGATAAAGTTTTTTTTCTTCTATTTTTATATTTCCTTTTTGTACTATTACTTACCACCTCAAAGAATCATGGATTTATGTTTATTTTCACTTTTATGAATTCTGTTTATTATGTAAGTTTTAGTATATTCTTTTCTCAATATTTTTAGTTTTTTCTCTTTTGTTTCATTTCTTCCAAGCATACATGTAGTTCTTGCAGAAAGTGCATTTTTAAATTGTTGATCTCTTTCTGTAATTATGGAATTATTTTTTCTAGATTTTTAAAGATCTTTAGAATTGCATTTTTTCATAGTCATTGCTATTTTTTTAATATTTCCATTATTATTTATTAAATTAGGGCTTCATGCCAGCAGGTTTTGCCTCCATTGCAATTTTGTCTGTGATGGTCAGGTCCACTCAATCTCCACTAAACCCTCAGATCTCCTGTGTTTCTGTGCTCTATCCATCAGAAATAGATTTCCAAGTTTATTTTTGATTCAGCCCTCTGGATCTTCAGAAAACTCTCTGGCATC
This sequence comes from Gracilinanus agilis, assembly GCF_016433145.1. Classification (NCBI taxonomy): domain Eukaryota; kingdom Metazoa; phylum Chordata; class Mammalia; order Didelphimorphia; family Didelphidae; genus Gracilinanus; species Gracilinanus agilis. The sequence continues at coordinate 582,532,482 of NC_058132.1, forward strand.
TTAGGAAAGAACATTAGTTACATCAGAAACTTACTGCTTTAGTACCATGCCTGTTTCCATTCCCTAACTTTTCTAATATACCTAACCTGGGACCTTTTCAAGTATTTGCAGACTCTGGTCACAGAGTCTTGAAAAGGCATATGTCTAGCCTTCTCTAGTCATAATCAGAGACTATTCTACACCAGTGAAATTATGGTTTTGCTTTAAAATTTATCTCCTATTATCCACAGGCTTCTGGCTGACCTCTTACACAATTATGAGATGGAAATAATTTACTGTAGTTTCTCATTGGTTTTAAGGAATGTCATTCAATCTCATGCAAACTCCAAGGTCTTGCTAGAATTATATTTTGAGAAGTGGGCCATGTGCCTTCTATTTCTGTAGTCATCTTTTCTGGAAGTCCAGCTCTAAATCTAGTAGCTTATGAGTATTTGAATAAATCAGGAAATGAAGCATGCTTATTCTTTCCTATTGCACTTGCATTGCTACTATGTTATTAATGTGAAATAATATATGCCATGTCTTATTTAACCATTTTGTCATATATTATTAATGATATCTTTACTATTATCATATATAATGAGAACTATCCTCATTTCTGTTAAATAGCTTAAATTATAGTTTAATCTATAAATGGAATCATTTTTAGAGAGTAAAGCTAGTTAAAATTTCTAAATAAATTGATAGTAATTATATTATGGGATAGGTTGATAGCTGTGTCACAAATAGTTCATTTGCTAAAGAGCAGGCTGATTAAATCCTTCAGGTTGTTGTCTACATAATTATCCACGTGATTCAAGCCAAAAAATAATTTTGTTTCAATTGTTCGAATATTTCAAAACGTAATGTCTCCAGGCATGATGCACAATTTCTTCAATTGTCCATCTAACTGAGTGTATAAAGATACTATGTTATTGAGATTTTGACTTGAATATGTGTATTGAAATTCTGACAATTTTACAATTCCATATGTCACTAAATATTTCTCTTCTAGGAACTGACAGTTTAAAACTTTGAATAACACAAAGTTTCATGAAGGCATATATAGGTGCAATTTTTGACATTTTATGTTGCATACCCATTTATAATTTTTAAAAGTGAAAAAATTACCACAGAAACTCAATAATGGAATTGCAAACAACCTGAAACTGAAGAAATGAGTATTGATGAAATCTTTGTCTGGAAAACAGTCTGAAAAAGAAAATAAAAGCAATGATTATATTGAGAAGTAATATATACTGAATATCATTCAATTCGCCATTCAAAGATAGGCTAAATTAAACTTTATTAAGAATTATGAGAGTTAAAATTTAAAAGGTATCATAAACATGGAACATCATGTAGATAAAAGTACTAATCATAGAATTAGAAAACTAGAAATCAGTGAATGGCTAGAACAAAACCCTCAGCTCCTAAATTAAATTAATCTTTTTATCTTTTTGGTTCCTTCTGAGTTTTACAAGCTATGATATATGTGAATAATGTGCAAGCAGTGACAGTTTGAAAAGTATTACTGAAACCCCCAAACATACAAAGGTGTCATGTCATAGTAGGTATTATGCTTGGTTTGGTGTAGAGAAATCTGATTTGGAATCTTGCCATTGACATTTACTAGCTGTGTGACCCTTAGTAACTCTGACCCGTAGTTTTGTCATTTGTAAAATAGAGATATGAAACATGTTTTACTGACCTTAAGTGATTCTTATGAAGTAATGTTTATTGACTTTGCCTTGGTCTGTGGCATGATATGTTGGTCTGTGCATAGCTTTTGCAATACTTTATCCTAGTTTTCCTAGAAGTTTTTGTCAAATAGTGAGCTCTTCTTTCAAAAACTTGGATCTTTGGATTTTTCAAACATTAATTTACTTTGGTCATTTACCATTGAGTGTTGAGTGTCTAATCTATTTCATTGGTTCACCACTCTATTTTTTAGCCAATACCTGATTGTTTGTATGATTGCCTTTATATTACAGTTTGAGATTCAGGACAGCTAAGCCACCTTTTTTCATATTTTTTTCATTAATTCACTTGATATTCTTGAACATTTGTTCTTCCAGATAAATTTTATTTGTTTTAGCTCTATGAAATTTTTTTTGATATTTGATTAATATGGCACTGAAAAGGTAAATTAACTTAGGTAGAACAGATGCTTTTCTTAGGACTGCCCATGAGGCAGTCAGTAAATTCTGATTTGTTACTTTAGCACATGTGGGTTACAGAACACCCAAGATGTGGGTTAAATGGAGATGTTTTCACCTTTGGTGATTAAATCTAAAGATGCACAGGGTAGATTTAATCTCGTTATCACACTTCCTTGATTTTTAGGATTTCCAATTTGGCATTTAATTGGTGGGCATTGAATTTGTTCTTTTTCCATTTTTTTAAATTACATGCCCAGTTAATTGATCTACTCCTGCTTTTTATTGATGTAAGCTTTTAAAGATATTAATTTCTTTCATAATAACTGTTTTGGTTATATACCATAAATTTTGATATGTTGTCTTCTCATCATTTTCTTTAATGAAATTGTTGATTGTTTCTACCATATGATTTTTGAAACATTCATTCTTTAGGATAAGATTAGCTAATTTCAAATTAATTTTTAGTCTTTCTCCTGTCCTTCATTGAGTATCATTTTTATCATATAATAGCCTGAAAAGGATACATTTAATATTTCTTCTTTTCTGCAATTGGATATAAGATTTTGATGCCCTATTATATGATCAGTTTTGTCAAGGTACCATATACTGCTGAGGAAAAGATGTATTCCTTTCTATCTCCCATTCTTTTCCTGCAGAGATCTATCATATCAAAATTTTCTAAAGTTCTATTTACCTCCTTAACATCTTTCTTGTTTATTTTTAGTTGGCTTTATTTAATTTTGAGAAGGGAAGGCTAAGGCCCTCCACTAGTAATGTTTTGCTATCTATTTCTACCCATAATTCATAAAACATTTCCTTTAGGGATATGGATGCCATATCATTTTGTACATGCATATTTAGTACTGATATTGTTTTGTTTTCTATGGTATATTTTATCATGATACATTTCCTTCCTTTGCTCTTTAATAAATCAGTTTTTACTTTTGTTTTCTCTGAGATCATGATTGCTAAGACTATTTTTTTTTTTGCTTTAGCTGAAGTTTAATACATTCTTCTCCAGGCCCTTACTTACTCTATGTCTGTCTCCCTGGTTTAAATGCATTTATTATAGGAAACATATAGTGGGATTCTGATAATCTATTGTGCAATCATTTTCCAATTTATTGGTGAGTTCATTCCACTCATATTCACTGTTTTGATTACTAATCATGTTTTTCCTTACAAATTATTTTCCTTCATTTTTTTCTTTCCTTTTAGACTTTCCCAAGTGGTAGATTTTTTTCCTTTTTCACAGATTTGTTTTCAATGACCAACTCCTCAAATTCACTCTCTTTTTAATCTGATCTCCCCCCCAAAAGTAGTTGAGACTTCCTGAGGTGGAGCCAAGATGGAGAAGTAAACCAGAGCTGCTCTGTTTCACTACTGTTTCACTAAAAATCCTCTCTGACCAAGATTAAAATATCACTACTGTGAGGGTGAAGGGAAGGTAGGTAGGAGGAAGGAGGAATGGGAGAAAGGAGAGAGGAAGGTACAGAAAGGGAAAGGAAGGTAGTTGTCCTCAGCCCCCACAGGGGGAAATTGACCAGAGCCCTTTGGGGCTCAAATGAAAGATTAGAGAGCAACTTAGGGTTTAGAATAGCTAGGTTTTATTTAAATTAGAAAAGGGAAGGTCTAGGGGAAACTAGGAGGTAGATAGAAGGGGGGAAAGGCACCAAGAGAGAGCTCTGCAGAGTTTAGGGTAGAGAGCTTCAGCCAGCCTCTGGGCTCAAGAGAGGTAAAAGGCACCAAAAACCTTCCTTCTTTACTTTCTCCAACACCTCCCACAAAGGAAGTGGGAAGTGTTGGGGGAAGTTGTAGGTCTCCCAGGGCTTAGAGTAATTCTAAATGGTACACTACAAAATGAATACAGGAGTAAAAGCATCAGCAAAGAGACAGAGTGAAACAACTTTTAAGAAAAGAAAAGCCAAAAAGATAGGCAGAGATCATCTGTAGCACTGGGGTGAGAGGAGAACAGAGCCAGCCATAGGCTTTGGCAAGGAAGGAAGACCAAGCCAAGTACAAGCCACACCCCAGCATCCCACATCTGCTGTCACAGGTTTAGAACCTAATACCAAGCAAATATTCAGATCCTGATATCCTGCCTGGGCAAAACCAACCCACGCCACTTGAAATTTTAAACCTATGAAGAAGTCTGGAGTCCCAATCCAGGACAGTCTGTGCTGAAGTAGACTTATCCATATGGGCCCAGAGCAAAGCCAGGATTTCCAGTCTGGGCTTGGGATAAGGATACAGTTTGGGGTAGCTGATAAATACTAAGTACTAAGTACTGATCTTTCTGCCTAGAGCTCAGGGCAGAGCTCTAGGACAGGGCAATCTAGAGTGTGCCTAATTGGATCAAGTACATAGTGAGACCAAAAACTTGAACCTAAACCTGGAACTAGAATTCCATCAGCCCTTGACCTGATCAAGTTTAGAGTGAGATCAAAGGCTTACACCCAAGCCTGAGGCAAGTCCTTAAGTCATCAGTATCTCAAGAGTCAATTGAATCATAGGGGAAGGGAGCTACCAGAACTTTCAGCCCTCAGACCCAGAAAATTAGCTGAGAATAACATCACCAAAGGACTGAAGTTTAAGAGGGTACCCAAACTTCCCAGAAAACAGAGTCTACCTATAATCAGATAGGAAAAATTAACAAACAACAAAAAAAGCACCTAACTCTAAAGAATTTTTATAGAGACAAAGAGCAAGGTACAGACAAAGAAGGGAACAGGGAAAGCTAGGGAAACAGATGAGATGTCCAAAAGAAAAATATGGATTTGACACAAATTCTGGAAGAGCTCAAAAAAGATTTCCAAAACAAATTAAAAGAGGCAGAAGAAAAGTGGGGAAGAGAAATGAAAGTGATGCAACCAGAAAGGAAATTGATGCAAGAAGAAATGGGCCATTTGAAAAAGGAGAACAAAAAACTGACCATGGAAAACCAGGTCTTAAAAATCAAAACTGACTATCTAGAAACTCATAAGAAATCAAGAAATAATAAAACAGAACAAAGGATCTAAAAAACAGAAAAAAAAACATGAAATAACTTATTAAAAAAATCAACTGACCTAGAAAAAAGATCTAGAAGAAACAATTTCATCATTATTGGACTACCTGAAGGTCATGATCAAGAAAAACCTTGGACATCATATTTCAAAAAATTGTCAAAGATGACTGCCCAGAGGTTCTGGTACAATTCAATCTCCTTTCTCTTATTCCCTCTACCCTCCTTCTTATCTCTATGGTAAGGTAGATTTCTATAGCTGACCAAGTATGGGTATTACTCCCATTTCAGGCTAATTCCAATGAGTGTAATTTCAAGCATAGCCATTCTATTTGACTTCTATGTACCTCTTAATTAAAAATTGCTTACCCCTTCTATCTTTCCTTTTGTATTCTCCTTTTGTATTCCTGTTTCCCATTCTCCCCTCTTTTTTTTGGATATCAGCCTATTTTGTTTAATTCCCTTCCATATATATATATATTAGAGTAATGAAATGCTATTAGAGTAATAGTGATAAATTTTTTAGATAATTTGCCATTTTGTATTATAATAGCATTATATATATATATATATAATATAACAATATTATATATATGATAATAGCTAAATCATTCATAGTTGATGATAGGACTTTATTTCTCTTGTTATGTACAAAGTTCTCCTGGTCCTGCTTACTTCACTTAGCATCACTTAATATAAGTTGTCCTAGGCTTTTTTGTGATTATGAATTACCATTTATTCTTTATAATTAGTATTTCTTAATACAATATATGTGTTTTTGTATGTGACAAAGGGATACCTAGATTAGATTTTTTTGTCCAAACCTAAGTAGACTTTCTATTGTGTAGTTCCAGTAATTTATCAAATAGAGAAAGAAATCTTTTGCATGGTAGCAGAAAGATGGTCATTTCTACATGACTATTAGTGGTTCAAGAAGCCAAGAGAGGATGATCACAGCTTAGTAGCATTGCAAATTTTAAAGATTTATAGAAAGGAAAACAATGATATTACCTCTGGATAGAGGAATATGAAGAATGGTAACATTCTGAACACGCCAAAGTTGAAAAGTAATGACAAATTACTGAAATAGTTAATCATTTTCACTTATAAGAGACAATAGTGAACATTTTGAGAAAAATATAATCACTTTTTTCAAAAAAAGAAAATATTCCAGACATTGGCAAACTTTAAAAAAGGATCTTTTCTTAAAAAGTACTTGTGAAACATTTAGTAAAAATGCCAAATTCCCTTTCCCCACTTAATTTACTGAGCTATACTTTAGAACTTTTATTTTTGACATGCAAAAACAAAGGAATTCTGCTTTGTGTGGAATAATAAATAATATTTATAGTTAATTTCAGATTATAGTTATAGCTACATAGCCATGAAATCTAGCAATCAGTATTTCTAAAATTAAAATTTCAGTATTTTCCACAAAAGAAACATATTTCAAACTTCTGTCACTACTGTTTTCTGTGTAAAATGCAGAACTTCTGAAGGATTTCTTTTAATTTAGGATAGAGTGCATTCACATTTATTTCCCATTAAATAATAATGTTACTTATTATGCCTCTTGTCACAGACAAAACACATCACTATTTTAAAAGGGATTTCCCCTTAAAGAAATTTTGTGTGTGTGTGTGAAAACGAATATTTTAATGATAATCTTTATAACAATTTCATAATTAACTTTTTTCCATTTTGATAGCATCCTCATCTTAATACTTTTCATTACATTACACTGAATCTTAGTTGAATAATTTTCCAATATGGACAACAGTTGTATTCAAATTCAACCATCCACTATAAGAGGTGCTTTTCATAATATGCTTAGCTTTATACAAGCATACAGGATCAAGCAGGTACTAAAACATTTAAATGGTCCAATTCACTTGGAGGAAAGGATCCGTGACTCATAATCTTTATGTTTAGAAATTGACTGCCCTTGAATGTTTTATGTATGTTTCATTTTTATTAGACTAACTTATGAGTAAGGAGTCCATCACTGATTTTATGTTATCATGAATCATGTACACTTATGCAATTATACAAATAATAATATATAATGGTAACAACATGCCAGTAGAACTTGGGGGTATGAACAAAAGCTGAAACATATTAGAAAAGGTAATAGCACTTAATGAATATCCATTATTCATTGATGGTCATTAAATTAATAGGTTAGCTAGGGATACTTGCCTCATTAGAACTGATCAAAGTACTAAAGTCATCCAAAGTTAAGGATGGCAAGGTAACAAGAGTTCTGTTCCATTTTGGGAACTGTTCTGTTCCAGACAATAGGGAAAATGTTTAAAATGGAAGCATATGGAAATATTAATGTTTCATGTGTACACTGTGGCATAGTTTTAGATTAGAAAAGAAAATTCAGATACATTTTGCATTTGATAGTCTCAGAACACTGGGCATCATGTTATAATACTGATAACAAAGAAGTCAAGAAATCAGATCTATTTCTTTGTTTCTAGACCAGACTTTTTTTTCAAAGATAAAACAGTGATTTCTTTCTGAAATCATCCTGTTCATCATTCCTTACAGCACAATAGTATTCCATTATGACAATAAGCCAGACATTCAACTATTCTGCAATTGGTCAGCATCCATTTAGCTTCCAATCCTTTACACCACAAAAAGAGCAGCTATAAATATTTTGATATAAGTAGGCCCTTTCTCCAATTTTTAAAAATATTTTGGGGATATAGACCTAGTAGTGATATTACTGGATAGTCCTTTGGACATAATTCCAAATTGCCCTCCAGAATGGCTGAATTCGTTCACAATCCCACCAACCATGCATGTTTCCCAATTTTGCCACATCCTCTTCAACATTTATGACTTTCTTTTACTGTCATATTGGTCAGTCTGATAAGTGTAAGGTGGTACTGAGAGTTGCTTTAATTTGCATTTATCTAATCAGGAGGTATTTAGAACATTTTTTTCATATGATTATTGATAGGTTTGATTTCTTCATCTAAAAATTGCTTATTCATAGCCTTTGACCATCTGTCGAATGGGGAATGAACTGTATTCTTATGAATTTGTTTTAATTATATATTTGAGAAATGAGAACTTTATAGAATAATTTTTTTTAAATTTCCCCTGTTTTTTTCTTTCCTTTCTAATTTTGGTTACATTGGTTTTATTCACACAAACCTTTTTTAATTTAATGCAGTCAAAATTATTAATTTTACATCTTTTAATGTTCTCTGTCTCTTGTTTTGTCATGTTATTCCTTTCTCCACAGATGTGACTGTTAAGCTATTCTTGTTCTCCTAATTCTCTTACAATATGACTCTTTGTACCTAAATTTTATACCCATTTTGACCTTATGTTGGTAGAAGGTGTGAGATATTGATCTATATCTAATTTTTGCCATACCATTTTCCAATTTTCCTAGCACTTTTTGTCCCAAAAGGGCAAAGGTTTATCAAACACTACATTGCTATTACCCATAATCTATTCCATTGATTCACCATTCTTTTTCTTAGCCAGTAGCAGATATTTTTGATTACTGTTTTATACTATAGTGTGAGATCTGTTATTACTAGGCCACCAGCCTTCACCTTTCTTTTTTCATAATTCCACTGATATTCTTTATCTTTTGTTCTTCCACATTAATTTTATTTTTTCTAATTCTATAAAATGTTTTGGTAGTTTGATATGGAAATGAATAAGTAAATAAATTTAAGTAGGATTGCCATTTTTATTATATTATCTCAGCCTACTCATGAGCAATTAATATTTTTCCAGTTGTTTAGATCTAAATTTATTTGTGTGAGGAGTGTTTTGTAATTGTGTTTATATAACTACTATGTTTTTCCTAACAAGATTCAAAAATATTTTATACTATCTACAATGATTTTATTTTATTTTTTATTTAAGTTTTTTTTCATGGTTACATGATTCATTTTCTATCCCTTCCATTTTCCCTCCCCCCTCTCAGAGATGACAAGTAATTCCACTGGATAATACATGTATTATCACTCAATACCTATTACCAAAAAGTATTCATTTTGGTAATGAAGTAATCTTTTTAAACCCAAAACCGCACTTTCTATATCCATATAAATGAGTGATAAATCAAATGTTTTTGATTAGGTTGAATGGGAGATTAGGCAGTTTGCTTTCTTCTGTGTGCAGTTTTACTTATAATTCTTCTCTGAACACATGATATAAACTCTCTGCATACCTTTCAAGTTTTTTTTCCCCAGGTGAGTTGCTTTACTCGGTCCCTTTGTTGGTTCTGTGGCTCCTGTATTCATTTTGAAGTGACTTGAGAGGATTCTCATAGTAGTTCCATCTTTCTCTACTGTTAAACTATCATTTTGGCTCTGCCTAGATTGCTTTCTTTAAGAAGATTTCATTCCCATCTATATTTTGTTCCACTGATGTTTACAATATACTCATCTGACACAAAGTGAATCTATCATCTTCCTGTCATGCAAAAAGAAAACCAAACTCATGCCATGGCTATGATATCCTAATGATGTATTCCTTTTGATCAATTCTAATAATAAGAATTAATTAATTAGCTAAAAAAATTCTCAAGTAAATCTTCCACTTTGTTTATTGCCAATAATCCTTTGCCAAATTGCAATCTTAAATAACAAACTACAATCTTCATTCCTAACCATTTGTTGCTGAATGAAGCTGGATAAAAATCAAACTATTGCCTGGCTTTGCTACAAATTATTTTACATAATCTTAACTAACTTCATTGTGGTTCATAACTCCCTCTACACTTCTTTAATTCACTAATTTACTTACCACAGACACTCTTCCAAATATGTTCTTCCCTCCTCAACACCATGTGTAAAATATCACATTTTCTGGTGATAGCCTTACCATCACAGAAGCCATTAACCAAGAGCTTCCTCTTCAGCCTTCAGCTCCTCACCTCACATCCCTCATATATTGTTCTCCACTCTTCCTTCACTACTTTTTCACATGAAATGTCTTTTCTCCATGCCACAGCAAACTCCTCAAAATGCATCCCTGAGTTTAATTCACCCCATTCTCTCCAATAGTTTGCCCTTCTATCATTCCCACATTGTCCCTAATCTCCAGTCTTCCCCATCTAGTCTCCATTTCTCATATTCCTAGAAATAAACCCATGTCTTCCTCATAAAAAAACAACAAAAAAAAATCATCTCTTCTCTGATCCAACCACACTGGTTGTATGTGGCCTTATATCCCTCATCACTTTTGTGGCTAAACTCCTTGAAAAAGCTGTCTCTGCTTGGTGCTTCCATTTTATCTCCTCTCACTTTCTGCTAAATACCCTGCAATCTGGTTTCCATCCTCATCGTTCAACCAAACAGCTCACTCCAGACTTACCAATGATCTCTTATTACCATGTTTGATGACCTTTATTCAGTTCCCATCATTCCTAACCTTTCTGTTGCCTTTGATACTATTGCTCATTCTTTTTTTTTCATGATAGTCTCTTCTCTAAAGGTTGTTGTGATACTGCTTCCTTCCTGGCTCCCCTCCTATCTTTCTGACTGCTCTTTCTCAGTCTCTTTTGATGGAACTTTCTCCAATTCATGCTCCCTAAATGCAGGATGTCTCCCAAAGATTTGTCTTGGGCGCTCTTTTGTTCTACTTCCCCATTATCTGGGTTGGTATTCTTATCAGCTGGCATGGAGTACAATCATCATCTCTCTGATGAAAACTCTAAGATCTATTTATCTGGCCCTAAACTCTCTCCTTACCTCTAGTTTCACATCACTAATTGCCCACTGGAAATCTTGAACTGGATATCTGGTCATCATTTCAAATGTATCCAAAACAATCTATTATCTTTTCTGCAAAATTCCTTTCTTTGAAATTCCCCCAATGACTATTAATGGTATTATCAATCTTCCAACAGGCCAAATTTGCAACCTCATTGACACCCTTTTGAGTCCTTACTCACACTTATCCTACCTACATAACCATTTTTCCCCCCAAAGTGCTGTTATTTCTACTTTAATAATACATCATGTATATGTCCTATTATCTTCATTCACACAGCTGTGGTTCTGGTTCATTCATTATACCTAGACTACTGCAATAGACTGCTCTTTACTTTTTCTTCCTCTCTCCCCACTCAATTCCATCCTCTACTAGGTTTCCAAAGTGATTATCCATCTTCCAACATAAAGCGTTTTTATTGACTGACCTCATTCCTGGAATGCTGCCCATTACCTTAATTTTCTGCCTTCTTTCAAGACTCAGCTGAAATCCCACCTTCTTCCAAAGGTCTTTGCTCTATTCCTCCCATAGTTAGTGCCCCCCCTCTGAGATCCTCTTCTATTTATATTCTATAAGTGTTGTATATACCTAACTGGTTGTAAGTTGTTTTTTTTTCTCTCCTCTCCAAACATTTCATTCTAAAATTTATTGCTTTTGATATTATCTTTATGGATTCATGTTATGGTTTTATATTTATAAGTAATTAATAGTATTTTCTTCAACTGATTTATATATCTTTATAAAAATAGAATTTAATAATTTATTTAAGTGTATAGTCTATCCTTTTAGTGAGCTTCCCTTCAATTTCACCTTATTTATATTCTTCACAGATGATACTCCATCTCCCATTGTTGTATCATTGCACTAGCTGTTACCTATATCTGAAATGCATCCCTCCTCCCTTTCACATTTTGCATTTACTATTTTCTTTCAAAGTTTGGGTCAAATATTGTCTTCTACATCTGGCTTTTACTAATACCTTGATTTCTAATTCTCTCATTAAATAAGCATTTTTAAATGTAATTATTTATTCTGTATACATTTTAAACATTCTTATATTATATGTTACCATATTTGATAGAACACAAGTTCCTTGAAAACAGAAACTTCTTTTTTGTCTTCATTTCCAAGCATGTAACATTATACCCATATGTAGCAGATGAATGAATGAATGAATGAATGAAGCATTTATTAAGTGTAAATAATGAAACATTTGTATTATACAAAACACTATGCTAAACTCTGGAAATACAAATAGAAAAGTAAGACACTCCCTGTTCTATAGGAACTCACGTTCTAATAGGAGAAAGAAAATGTATTTTTTGAGTAATTTTTTACTAATGTCCAAATCTTATAACTGGAGATGTTTGCCATTTTCTTTTCTAGATCATTTTACAGGTAAGAAAACTGAGGAAAATAGGGCCAAGTGGCTTGTTCTAAATGACATCACTAACAAGGGTGAGATTTAATAGGGAGAATGCTACTAGCTGCAAGTCAGATGGAAAAATTTCTTAGGGTTTAAGGTTGAATTTTCAAAACAGATATTAATGAATTCTGTAATGTCATTTCCACTGATAAAATGATATCAGTTCCTCATAGGCCAAATAAATATTCACTGATATTTCACTTGAAAGTAGTTTTAAGGATTAAGAGTTGGCCTTCTAGGTGGTTACCACATTTTTCCAGCTACTTTGGAATGATAGAGTTATAGACTAACTAGATTCCTTAGAGATATTATCCAATCAGTGGAAAATAAAATTTTGATGGATGGAGCCTAGATGATAGAGAATGTATTCAAACTTGTCTTACCTCTATCAAATTACTCTCTAAACAACATTGATATAATGCCTTAAAAACAAATTCTGGTGATCCAGAAGCCACAAAAGGATGGGGTAAAATAATCTTTGAGCTCAAAACAATTCACAAGACCAAGAAAAAAGAAGAGAAAAATTGTTGGAGGAAATAAAGTGAAAAATGGCACACTTCAATCTGCATTTAGATTCTATTAGTTTTCTCTTAGCAGTAGATAGTCTTTTTTCATCATGTGAATTTTGGAATTGTTCTTAATCTTTGCATTGTTGGTACTATTTATGTCATTTACAGTTGATCATCATATTTTATTTCTGTACCTGGGTACAATATTCTCCTTCTTATGTTCACTTCACTTTTCATTACTTCATATGAGACTCTCCAGGGGTTTTTTTGTTTGTTTATTTGTTTTTGTGATCATCATGTTCTTCATTTCCTATGGCACAATAATATTCTTTTACAATCATATACCACAACTTGTTTATCCTTTCCCCAACTGAATGGCATTCTTTCAGTTTCCAGTTCTTTGCCACAACAAAGTACTTCTATAGTTTTATACCAGTAGGTCCTTATCAAAACCCTATTGTTGATCTCTTTAGGACATAGACCTAATATTGCCAAAGGGTATGTATAGATTCATAGCGTGGTTCCAAATGACTCTCCAGAGTGGTTGGATAGCTCCAACAACATTGATTTAATGTCCCAATTTTTAATATCTCCTCTAACATTTATCATTATCCTCTTTTTTCAGTCTGAGAAGTGTGAGATATTACTTCAGTTGTTTTTAATTTGCATTTCTCTAATTAATAGTAATTTGGAGCATTTTTCATATTATTAAAGGTAGTTATAATTTATTCATCTAAAATATATTCTTTTAATGAAAACCAGCTTAGAGTATTTGTAAATTGCTCTTTTTAACATTTTAATTTATATTTAATTAATATTTTAGGTTCAAAATTTAAAAATAAATTACTCATATGATTCTCTTTTTACATTGGGAACATAACTAGTAACTTACAAATTTAAATGACAAATCCAATTTAGAAAATAAAAAAAAATGTTGTTCCATACCATTAGGATCAAAGCTCTGGCCCCTGACCAGATAACAATGATCCAGTAATGAGTTAGAACAGTAACCAGAAGAGATCCTGGCCAGGATGAATTTGCATACTTAAGATTCAATGGGTTATGGGTTGTTGTATATTTCTGCTAATTCTCTATTCTTACATGTTGATGATTATGGGATTCAAGAAATTACCTCAATTATAATTTGAAGTTTTTGTTTTAAGGAAATGTAATTAAAAAGAAAAGACTTGACAGACATTAAATAATTCTTTTTTTCAAAAATATCACCAAGGCTAAGAATGAACAAGTAGGAGCCTAGAAGAAAACACAGGAGAACGAAAAGGAAGGAATAGCTAAATCATTCACAATTGCTTATTGAACATTATTGCTGTTGCTATGTATAGTGATCTTCTGGTTCTGCCCACTCTATCTAATTTCTGATCATATTATCGTGTGGGAGAGTAAGAGGACCTCAAGCTCTATACCTAAAGCCTCACCAATTTCCAACTTATACCAGTTCAACAAGCAAAATGATTTATCCAAATTACAGCAAAATGGAAATAGGATAATTTATACATAGGAGAATATATACTGCCAGTAAATATAGAGCAAAGGAGTTTTCCAAATGAGATTAAGATAATTCACCTGAAGAAAGAGAACCCTAGATATTACCTGAGGGGAAACCTATGCAGTCTCTAGACTAGCATGCTGAGAATAGGGACATTTGGAAGACTTTCTATTCCTCTCATATTTTCCCAGAGTCTTTTCCTTCTACTTGAATTGGAGTGGGCCTCTTCCATCTTCCTTGTCAAAGCTTGAAGCCAAGAATGCCTCCAAGCAATTCATCACAATCAAAACTCAAAGCTTCATGAGTTCCCTCAGGCCTTGATCTCTTCTGGTTACTGTCCTAACTTGATACTAAATCTGTCCAGGGCCAAATTCCCTGGTGGTATTTTCTAGGTTTCCTTTTTACATCTCTGTACTCAATGCCTACTTTTATCAGATCAGAAATCTTGATATGATCTGCATATTGTGAAATTTACTTCTGCTAAATTAGTTGCCCTCAGATCAATCATTTGACTCCTGAGCTTTGAATATTCTGAGGCAATATTTTCCTCTTATTTTTTCTCTTTCAGTAATGTTTTGTTTTTTCTCCCATTTATATGTGAAAACTATTTTTGCCATTCATTCTGAGTTCCTAATTTTCTCCTTCCTTCCCTTCTCCCCTCTCTGAAATAATAAGCAATTAGATATTGGGTATATATGCACAATTATATAAAACATATTTATATATTTGTCAGTTGCATAAATCACACACAAAAAATGTAGAAAAGAAAGTGAAAATGATCTGTCTTGATCTGCATTGAATCTTTAATTTTTTTCTCTGAAGGTGGATGACATTTTTCAACATAATTTTTTCAATTCTATCTTTTGATTATTGTGTTGCTAAGAATAGCTAAATTATTCACAATTATTCATTTTAAATATTGCATTTGCTATGCATAATGGTCTTCTGGTTCTTCTCACTGCACTTTGCATCAGTTCATGTAGGACTTTCCAAGTTTTTCTGAAATCTTCCTGTTTATCATTTATTCTAGAACAATAGTATGACATTACAGTTATTAAGAGAGTTTTTATTAATTTCTACATTTTATATTTAAGAGGAAAAGGAGCAATAATATTTTCAGTAAGAGACCATTTAGAAGGGTATGGCTGAATGTGGTTTGTAAGTTGCAGACCCTTGGAAAGACCAAAGTCTCTGGCTCTCCTGGGGAGAGGGTGTGTTGCTAGCACTCTCTGATTAGAGACAGAGAAACAGAATAAGGCCTTAAAAGCCTTATTGATCATTGATAAATTGGCTAGACAGGTAGATAGTGGTTATATATTCAGATAGAAAGAGAAGTGAGAGTAAATGAGGGCTTTGGCCTAGCAGAAGATACTGTCCTCTGAGGCAGATAGATGTAGGGTTTTCTAGAAAAATTTAGTTAAGATTGGGATCTTGGGTATAGTTATAACCTATTATAAGATTACTTTCACTTTCCTCCTTCCTATTTCCTATCCGTATTTCCTAATAATAAACTAAGTGTTTTGTGCTTAATAAACTGTGCACTGGCTTTTGATCAAACTCCTACCCCCAAAATTTAACCTCTCACAGCCTGGCAAGCCAGGTAGGAGTTTGATTAATCTATCGATCTTTTGTTCTTTCCAATATTTGGAAAAGGATAGGAGTGTAACCATGGTGTTCAATATCATGGCATGGATAGTGAAGGAGATAGTACCTCATTACTTCAGAGAACTCCCAATACCTGGGACTTTCTCTGAGATTTTACATCTTATAGTTTTGGATGGTCTCTGGTTAATACCGCTTATGGGAGTATTTGTTCTGTCAGGATTGTTTCTAAGATACCAACTATATCAAGTATTTAATTTAATCCTTACTAAGAAAAGGAAACAACTGAAAGAGAGATTAATGGAGACTAAAGTTGCATATGTTGAGGATTGCATCTCTAAATTGACTAACACTATTGCCCACCAAACTGAAACTATCTCCAAAGTTGTAGATAGTATCTCTCAATTGACTAAAACTATAACCCAACAAAATGAAACTATCTCTAAAGTTGAAGATAGTATCTCTCAAATGACCAAACCTATAAAGCAGCAAAATGAAACTATTTCTAAAGTTGCTCAACTTGAAGATAGCATCTCCCAAATGGCTAAAACTATTATGCAACAAACTGAAACTATCTCTGAACAAAAAGAAATTATTGCTTAGTCTACTAAACCTACCTCTGCTACTGTTTCTAATTCTCCTACCAAAGCAGCTAAAATTAAAAACCAAAAGAAAGGAAATACAAACCCTAGCCTATTCCTTTTAAGAGAAGTACCAACTCTTAACACTAAGAAGAATGAGTTAGTAACTATTAGGCACCACAAACCATTTACCCCTCAGGATATGGAGGGATTAAAGTGCAGCATTCCTTCTTTTGAGGAGGAGCCCATAGTGGTCATAAAAAAGCTTGCAATTTGATCCAACCTGGATGGATTTTGAATATCTTCTGGATGAGTTACTAACTAAAAGGGAAAAGGATAAAATTATCAAGCTTACCACTGAGGAGGGTGAAGTTCACCAGCCTGCGAATGACCCTCATTGGGATGTTAATGTTGAAACAAACTATGCAAGACTGTGCCATGCTAGGGAGGCAATACTTAATGCAATCAGACAATGTTCAGATAGACCTGGTACCTGGACAAAGTTTGAAAAGCTTAAGCAAGAAATAGGAGAAAATCCTTCACAGTTCATGGACAAACTTATAGAACTGCGAGGAAGATACATAGACATTGACTTAACAAGAGAAAGAGACATTAGACAATTGAGAAGATGGTTTGTAACAAACTGTTGCAAAGTAGTCAAGGACTATTTTAAAACCATTTGCTCCAATTGGATGAAAATGGACTTTAATGAATTAAGGAGAGTGGCAGTTTATATTTATAATGGACATGAAATGAAAGATGCTGATGATAGTGATTTAGTGGATGCATTAAGAAAGGAGATAAAAGCACTAAAGGGAATAATTGAAAAAGGCAACACAAGTTTTGAGTTATCTATTGCTCTTTTGTGAGAATATATAACCCAAAGAGAATATACAAACCAGAGGCCATTGTGCTATTTGTGCAGAAAAAGTGGACATGATGATAAATTGGAGATGCTGGAATCAAATATTCAGCAATTTTAGAAATAATGGTGGGAACTTTAAGAATAACTATTCTAGAA